>NC_092858.1:173099178-173220506 GCF_032062135.1 Pyxicephalus adspersus
TTAGGCTCATCCATTGCAACATTAAAATCACCAAGGATTAGGGTGGGCAGGTCATGGGAAAGAATGTGTGGGAGCCAGGATGCAAAGTTATCCACAAATTGTGATACTGGGCCAGGAGGGCGGTAGACAACAGCAACAATGTAATTAAATTGGACCTAAACTTAAAGCATTCCGAAATTTCACTTTAAATAAAAGGGTAGACAACTCTTTTATGTAAGGTAAAAAAGTTTGTTTTTTAGGAGAACATCTTTTTTTTACAAAAAAAAAAAAGGTGCAGCACCGCCCCCTAATTATTGATCGCCTGGGAGCACAAAACCTCCCGGGATACCTACGTCATGCGTCTCAGGAGGCTCTTGTGTACTCCTTTTCGTGAGAAGAGAAAAATTTGCCGATCTCACGCATGTGCAGTGAAATCGGCAAATTTTTTTCCAACGTAACCCGATCTTGCCCCTGCATGGAAGAAGAACCAGGAAGAAGAGGCGAAGATACGGATGCCGGGACGACGTGGGACTGATGAAAGACACCGCCGGACCAATTGACTGCTTGGTGGAATTGAAGGTAAGTGAATTTTTTTTTTTTTGTTTCAGACATTTTTGAGTTTAGTTCCTCTTTAACCTCCCTAGCGGTAACCCCGAGAGTGACTCGGGGTAGAAAAAAGTTGCTACAAGTGGTAACCCCGAGCCACTCTCGGGGTTGGAACACCTAGGGAAGGTTAGTAAATAGAGCGTTTACCTGATCCGCTGGGGTCCCACGCCGTCCAGCGCCGCAATCTCCATCTTCTTTCTTTTTTCTTCTTCCTGCTTCTGCTCCGATGAGTCACCGGGAGAGTTCCCGGCTGGGTGGGGCAGGAAATTCCAAATCAATTTGTATTGCATCCAATACAAAATAACTGTATTGAATGCAATACATTGGATTTTTATGTGTAAAAGCAGTACATTGTTTTCAAGAACATTTATTTTACAGTATATATAATAGTATGAGTATATTATGAATTTAGTTTTTTTAAATTAATTTTTTTTTAATTACATTTTTTTTTTTAAATTACATTTTTTTTTAATATATAGATTTTTTAATTTATTCATGATTTTGTTTTTCAAACTTTATTATACTCATACTATTTATATTATACTGTAAAATAAGTTTTCATGAAAAACAATGTACCGCTTTTAGACATAGAAACCGGAAAGAAATGAACCGCTAGGGAGGTTAAACTAAAAAAAAAATCCCTCTTACCTTTACGTCCTCCGAGCCCCCGATTCCACCATCTCTGTCCTCAATTCGATCCTGCGCCATTTTGAAATACTCCTTCGTCTCAGTGTGGAGGAAGCAATGGGCGCTGCCATCCTTATCTGTTTTTCTTCTTCTAGCTACATCACCCAATCTCACACTGCGCAGGCATGAGATTGAGTGACATAGCTTGCTAAAAACGAAAAAAAAAGAGTGCGTATGAGAGCTCTGCGTATGTATTGCATGAAAAAAAAAATGCTTCTGCTCATGCCCGAGATTGGAGATCAAAGAGCAGCCACATCCGCCTGGTATATGCAATGTATCTATGCCAGGAGGCTGGGCACTCTCATTCTTGGCTGGGTGGCATGGTGGCTCAGTGGTTGGCCTTGCAAGCGCTGGCTCCCAGGTTCAAATCTCAGCCAGGACTCTATCTGCATGGAGTTTGCATGTTCTCCCCATGTTTCCGTAGGTTTCCTCTCGGTACACCAGTTTCCTCCCACATTCCCAAAACTGACCTTAGGCTGTATTAAAGACATTAGATTGTGAGCTCCTTTAAGTGACAGCTAGTGACAGGACTATGGACTTTGTACAGCTCTGCATAATATGTCGGCACTCTATAAATACTGTGTAATAATAATGAAGTTTTTAGTGCTGTGGCAGTGAAGACAAAAGAGGTGGGGCTTTCCTCTTATTTTGAAATTAAATAAAAATTTTGCTGATGGTTCCTCTTTAAGATCCCTTTATCCCTGGAAGTTCGTCCTTCATTAGCAAAACATAACAACAGAACGCCGACTGCCAAGATCAATAATTGTTTTTGTGTATTGCAATGTAGATGTAACTTCACAATAGCCTGAAACCCTTACAGCACTCCCGAGTATTCCGCTGCCATGGAGACCGCAAAAGTTTTAAGAGTGACTTAAGTAGAGAAGAAATTAACTTGTCTCTTTTTTTCTTTTCTTTTTTTTCTTTTTTGTTTTACATGTCATTTTTTTAAGTGACATATATAATATACTATTTCACAGATAGGGATTGGGTTCCTTCGTCTTCGCGGTGCATTGTTCCTCCGGTTTATGCCATGTAAAGGAGATTCGGAGATTCTGCCTGTTGGAACAAAGAGTCTTTTGTGCCACGTCGTCAATCGCTTAAGTGAATTTTTGACACGTCTGTAACAATGAGAGAAACAAAGCCTGTTTATTTAGACAAACCGTTTCGTGGGTGATGGAAGGGATAATTGCCAAATGGTCCCGCCCAGGAATATTTGTTAAATTTTACTCAACATCATGGATGCTTTTATTTCCGCCATTCTCAGCAAAACGGTCTCAGAAGCATTAAAAGCGGAATTCCGGCCAAGAATAACAAGATAAAAATGAATAGCCTATTAAAAGATAAAATACGAAAATAAGCTTTTACTACTGTAATCAAATCTAATACAAAGATTTACTACGCAGTATTTTTTGGCCACTAGATGTCCTCGGTGTTATGGCCAGTGGCATTCAACCCACTGCCTCTGAGCCCAGGTTAACATAGACAGCAGATATAGAAAAACCATTATCATACTCAATGATATATTGAAAGACAGAAGCATGATTGGGGTTCTACCCCTTCCCTACGGTACCCCAAATATTGACTGAGGATACTCTTTAAATACATCTTAGATTGTAAGCTCTTCAGGTCAGGGTCCTCCCCTCCTCTTGTGTCACTGTCTGTATCTGTCTCTCATTTGCATTTAATGTACAGCGCTGCGTAATATGTTGGCGCTATATACATTTTGGTCAATACTAATAATATTAATTTATACATACACTTAGTTCAAGTACCTCAATATGCCTTTGGATGCATTTTCTGTATTCCCCTTAAAAACAGGATTAAAGAGAAAAAGGAATGTATAAAATCTAATCAGTTTGCACTAGAGATGGTTGTTGTCACGCTAACAGCAGAATTAGAGCAGTGGGTGACCACACATGTTGTATTTCCCCCATATTGTGTCATCTCGGTCCAGGAAGTTGATGGTGACCCTGCACGATCCCAAAACAAGAAAAAAGCAGGTGAAGGCATTGGGTCCGATTTATTAAAGCTCTCCTGGTGTTTGATAGAAGAGTTTTGCGACTGCCCTATCTATGCGCATATGTTCCAAGTAGTCAATTCAATAAAGCCATCCATTCTTCACTTGCAGTAATGGAAAGTTTGCTTCAATATGTCATCAGCCACCATAAATGAGCTCCCTACCCAAGCCCACTTATCTTGACAAATTACTCCTCATGAGACTCTTATGTCAAGGGTTCCATATAGCTCAGGAGAAGACCCCATAAACGTCTACCAGATCATCAATGATTGCCAATGGTGCCTCTCGTAATGGGCCTGATTTATTAAAGCTCTCTAAGGCTGGATACACTTTCATCAGTGAAGCTGGGTGATCCAGCAAACCTGGAAAGGATTTCTTAAAAGTCAATTGCTATTTGTTATCAAATGTTTTCAATTTTGGACCAGGTTCATTTCATTGTTTGCTGGATCACTCAGCTTCAATGATGAAAGTGTATACTTTCCAGCCTTGGAGAGCTTTAATAAATTAGGCAAAATGTTACCAGTTTGCACTGCTGGTCCAGTAGACGTCTATGGCATCATCTTCAGCAATGAGAAACAATGTGACTTATCAAGATCACTACCAGGTATTTGTTATCTGTCACAGAGATCACATTACTCTACCCGACGATGGGCCTGATTTATTAAAGCTCTCCAAGACTGGAGAAGATAGACTATCATGGGAGAAGCTTGGTGATCCAGATAACCAGCGATATCTCCTTAGAGATAATTTACCATTAGATGGCAAATATCTTCAGTCTTGGATCAAATCCATTCCAAAATAATGGATCACCCAGGTTCTTCTATGGTAGTCTATCTTTTCCTGTCTTGGGGAGCTTTAATAAATCAGGCTCAATGATGCAAATTCTGGAACCTGTGCCGTTCTTGGTTTGTTCACAAACGCTCGAGGCATTTAGGCCCCAGGTCCCACAGAAATCTGACCTAAAGGGTTTGATTTGTTAAAGCTTCCCTAGACTGGATAAGATAGATCATCATGAGAGAACTTGGGTCATCCAGACATCTTGAAATGAATCTGGTCCAGACTGAAAATATTTGCCATCTAATAGAAAATTATCTTTAAGAAATCCATTCCAGGTTTGCTGGAACTCTCAGGTTCTCCCATGATAGTCTATCATCTCTAGTCTTGGAGAGCTTTAATAAATTAGACCCAAAGGGAGACGTATATGTGGGGAAACAACAAAACCAGAAGACCTGGGAAGTTGAGAGCTTTAAATGAACACGCCAGTTAATGGCGGTTTAGCGTGAGACTTCCTCGCCGTTCCAGCTCTGTTTACTAAAAGTCAATGTTATTCCTCCTCTTCTTGTTCCCTTTGAATGAATACAATTACCAGACTAGACTTCATTCATACGCAATTAATTGCCTTTCACATGCTGCTCCCGAGAAGGCTACTTTAAGCAGCGCTTTTCATCGGCGGACGCCATTCAAAGATCTGAATGCTGGAGACTGATAAGAAATTATATTCGTCGAATGCAGTTTTAGAGGATTTGCAGGGATTTTACCATTGAACTGTGAGTGTTGTACTTGTCGCTCACAGTGTGCCTCCGCTCAGCGGGAGTCACTGGCTGCCGCAAGGTAGGAAAGAGCGCTGGTAACACTGAGTCAAATTGCAGCTTTTTACTAAATATTTATAAAATAAAACACACTTATTTTTCCGAGTGTTACCGAATTCAGAAATGCTGCTAAAAGCAATAATCAGCTCTCGAAGACAAGTTTCCAAGCAGAGCTAAGGAGAGCAGAGTAGTATTTTGTAGATTTCACATTTCCTTCTACGTGGTGATTTGCAGGGAAAATTGGACCTATTAGACTAAAGAGTAAAAAATAAGTGTAATGTGATATACAATGAGGATTATCCTGATGGGGCATTAGGGGTCTTCATCCTCCTATAGCTCAATGTACAAACAAAGCAATCAATCAACCAATACGCCATTTCTATAAGAAAAAACACACTGAGCATTGTTTGGGTATATTGTTGCACATGGAGATGAATTAAAGCAGTTTAGATGCATGGGACAGCTTGTTTTTTAAACTTTATTCCTTTTTTAACTTGGTGATCCTGCTGGTAACACATTTCCTTTCTTAGGATGACAACACTGTCAATGTACTGTATGTAAGAAGGTGAGAGGTTGTCACTACGACAGGAAATGTGTTAGCAATAAAGATTCCCCCTGCCCATTTCATGTTCTCCATAACACAGGATAGTGGTGTTTGTTAAACAAAGAGATAAATGAAAACAATGTCAACTGATAGCAACACAGGCATGGCATTTACTAGGTTTCTGGAAAGCTCAACACTTTCTGGTTGCAGTCTTTGAATGCTTCTTGTGGTATATCTTACAGACCAGAATGGAGCAGCGTTGCTTTTCTATATAATGCTCGTGAAATATATACATCCATCCATCCATCCATCCATCCATCCATCCATCCATCCTTCCTTCCTTCCTTCCTTCCTTCTCTTCATACTTCCATCTTTGTTACCTCCTATATCTTTCATCATTCCTTTCTTCACATACTACTTTCTTAATTTCTTTTTTTTATTCCTTCCATCCTCCTCTTCTTTTTCTTCTCTTCCATCATTTCTCACCTCTTCCCCATTCACCATCTTTTCCTACCTACCTTCCTTTCCTTGCTTCAATCCTTTGTCCCTCTTTTCCTCTTTCTCTGCTCATTTTCCTCCATTATTCGTCCATTCTTTATGCCTCCCCCTCTCTTTATCTCTTCTCTTCCCCATCTTCTTCTCTTTTTCGCCTTTTCTCTCACTCCCCTTCTTTCTCTCCCTTTTATTTTCTTCTATTTGTCTTTTTGCCTTTTCTCTCTCTCCCTCTCTTGTTCCTTCTCCCTCCATTGCTTCTCTCTCATCTCATTTATTCCCTGTATCTCTCCTTCTCCCCATCCTTTCTTGTCTTTTCATCCTTTTCTCTCTTCTTCACTCTATTTTTTTCTCTCCCTCCATTCATTCTCCTTCTATTCCCTCCTTCTCTCTCTCTCTCCTTCTTTATCTCTCTCCCTCCCTCCCCCCCCCTCCCTCTCCCCCCCTCTCTCTCCCCCTCTCCCTCTTTCTCCCCCCCCTCTCTCCCTCTCTCTTTCCCTCTCTCTCTCTCTCTCTCTCTCTCCCTCCCTCTCTCCTTCTCTCTCTCTCCTCTCTCTCTCTCTCTCTCACTCTCTCTCTCTCTCTCTCCATCACTCTCTCTCTTTTATTCCCTTCTTTCAGGACTTTCTTCCCATTTCTCCTTTCCTCCTCCTCTACCTTCTCTGTACATGCTGATCAATGTGGTGCTCCCGATTCCCCCTAAATTTTTGCACATTTCAATAGCCCGCAGAAGAAATCTCATATTCAGTTCCATAATTACCTCCGTAATACAAGCTGTTCTCCTTACAAACCTAAAGATTACAACAGTTTCAGGTTTAAGCTACGTTCCTGCTAACAATGACATTGGGAATCACAGTCACAGATCTGCTGAATTCCACAATGGAGGGAGATTAAATATCAGGACTTTCAATTGGCCGCCTAACCCCCAAGACCCTTAAATGGAGCAGTTAGTGATGTTGAACCATTGATCATGAATTCTGATCACTACTGGTGGCAAATGGAGTGTGTAATCTCAGAATATTACACTTTAATAACCCTCATTAACAGAATGGTGAATTTAGCATGCCACATTAGGTGAAACTGGGCATAAAAGCGCCCAAAGTGCGTTCTTTCCGCTCACTAACAAGCAGTTAACAGGTCAGTTAAAAGGGCCGGTAATTGAAAAGGTCCTTAACTGCGCATTAAGTGCTAAGCTGTTGTAGTACGTCTTAGAGGGGAACCGCACTTGACACCGATGCACATTCTGCTCCCCAGAACTCGCTGGGCTCGGAGGGGCCGATCATTCAACCATAGTCTAATAACCACATCTTCAAATTAATTTACTGTGAAATAACAACAGTAAAAGTATTCTTTATAGGCCAATAAAGTAAATCTAACAGATTATTTTGCTCTGCTTTTGTACTGTTTTAATCATTTTTATTTTTTTCTAAGCATTTTAGGCGTACAGAGTGCCAGCCTATGGCGGCTCGGACTGATGACAGCAACTGCTTTGGCAGATATATATAAATAAACAGATCGTAAAACATAAAGACAAAGAACCAAAAAACAAAATAATAAGGACTCCGTGGAATCCCAGGGTTCCTCCAGGGGTTGCTAGGGGTGCAATGACTCTCAGGTCAGACTAAGTGACCCCAATGACCTTTTTGGCTATCTGTAACAATGACATTCTTCCCAATGGCCAACAATGTAAGAGGAATTCTTCCCACTGACCACCACACTAATATACTGTGAGCTGTGGATATAGTGGTGGGGTTACCTAAAGATCTGAAAGTTATTTCAAGAGTTCCTCAATGTTAATAAGGCTGATAAACACTGTTAAAGACCATAGATTTAGTGATTGCGTTACTTTTGTTTTTTTATTTTGCTTTTTTTTTACTTTTTTTCACTTCCTTTTCTAGTGTGACAACACTTGGCTTTTATATTATTATTATAGTGGAGCAGCATTGTCACAGGATTATAGAATATTTCCCCAACTCCTGGGAGGTGTTCAGAGAGAATAAGAAGGGAATAATTCAAACCCATGAAGATCAACACAATGAGAGGGCAACAGGAACATGCAAGATTTCAGTCTAAAAGACCAACAGAAAGCAAAAAAAGTCCATTCTGGCATCAGGGAAATGTTGCATTGCCCAAATTATTATTGCTGAGGGTGTTATTGAGCATATGTGAATGCAACAAATCTTTAGGGTATTGCTCTATAGCAGACCCTCTTGACCTTTATAACACGGAGGAACCCTTCAAATAACTTTCAGGTCTTCAACGACCTCCTACTATAATTACTATATCCTCAGCTTACAGTATATTAGTGTGATGGTCAGTAGGAAGAATACCTCCTACATTGCTGGTTATGGGAAGAATGTCACCCTTACAGATAGCCAAAAAGATCATTGGGATCACTTATACTGACATATAAGACATATATTGCTCACTGCTCAAGGAACCCCTCACAACCTCTGCAGGAACCCTTGTTAAGGATCACTGCCCTATAGGTCTCGGATTATTTCCGGCTTTATAAATACGATTCAAAGTCGTGTACTGATTGTCTGATTCCAGTCAGTTGCTGGCTTCACTGGCTTAGATTAATTGTCTTTCAGCTCTTGCAGCAACAAGAATAAATAAATATAATACCGAGACCCCCCTCCCCATTCTCCCTCCCATCCCCACTCTTCCCCTCCCTTCCCCTTCTTGATATTGTAGAACAAGGGTGCATGTAGACAGGAAGCAAATTGCTCAGAATGAAGTCTGCCTTTCATGTTCTGCTTTGTTAGAGACGCAAATATTCCATTAGCTCAGAACAAAATGACTTTCCAAACAGCAAACAAAACAGAAACAGCTAATAATACTACCTCACCTAATAAATTACTGTTAATAAGCATTAGAAAATAGATTGGAAATGGAAATTTACTCATGTAATAAGGCTATTGTCATGATGACTGTCTGCATAAAAAAGTAATAATAATTCACACCTGGATAAAAGGGGCTTTGGTAATAATGGCTAAAATTGGTTGTTAAAAGCATCAAAGGTAATTTATTTTCAATGTATTAAAAAATAAGGGCACTGATAATAGTTTTATAGTTGTATGATTAGTCAGGCTGTATAAAGATACAAGTCCATCATTTCAGGTAAATAAAAGGAAAAGCTGCACCCTAAACTGAACCTTAAGCCCATCATTGATCCAAAGGAAGGCAAAAAAAACACTGGCTTGGTCCATTTTGCTTCAACAGTGGAAAAGAATTCTGATCCCCTAATGCAGCCTTTCTTGATCTTTTTAACATAGAGGAAACCTTGAAACCACTTTCAGGATTTCAGGTAATCCCTTTCTCTAATTACTATAACCACAGTTTAAGGGACATTAGTGTGGTGGTCAGTGGTGAGAAATCCTTACTATGTGGATCAGTGTGAAGAATGCCAGCCCTATACCCTAAAAGATCATTGGTGTCAGTGGTAATTGACCTTAGAGGTCCAAATTGCTCATGGTTCAAGGAACCCCATGCAACCCCTGGAGGAACCCTAAGGTTCCACGGAACCCTGGTAGGGAAACACGGCTCTAAAGAGATAATAAAGAACTGACATTAAGGTTTTTTTTTTATATATATAAAATGACTGAATTGTATGTTCTTGGAAAATTTTAGGAACCAGGATTACCTTGTATTGGCCATATATAACTTTGGCTCAGTGCATGGCCCTCCAGCATGCCTTAGGACCCTCCATCCAGGGAAACATGGTGTTTGCAAATATCGGCATTTACATGTGATGTAAGCACATAGGTTGCATATTAAGCAGTACCCCGATTGTATTGTTTGCTTTAGGGATCACCAAAATATATAAAGAAGGCCGGCACCAGGTAGAACATGGCCCACACAAATGTTTTTTGAGTTCCAGGAATTTCTTGAGCTGGTTGGGCAAAGTCTGCTATAACTAGTCCTGTGTTCCATCCATACAGTCTTAGCTGGGGGCTCAGCTTAGAGAAAATAATGGCTATTCCGAGCCGGCCCATAAGGATTCAGCTTTTTGCAGCTCTGGTTTTAGCATCAGTGGCACGAGATCTAAACACACCATAACACACAATGCTAGTGCAGGCCACACGTTGCAAATAAACAATTGCTTAGCGCTCAAGTGTGTGGCTTCCTGGTCTTAGACTACCTTCTCTTTTATTATCAAACAAATAGGTATCCTTTAAATAATGACTTTTGAAAATTGAAAACGCTTCTCCAAAAAGAAACTGTTCAATTTACTGTAATCCCAATATCGATTTATTGTAATCAGTTAAGCAGGCTTCTTACATGTCTTATACGTGTTGTGCAACCTCCCTCTTAGGATCCAATGTGAATGCTAAGAGTTTATAGACAGATTATTAAAAAAAAGCTTTTCTATTGGTTGATAGTCCTTTCAATAAGGATGCAGACAGCTACAAGACTTTAGTTAGCTGAGCAGCTAGGTGAATAAAATTCTAGATCCACATATCTGTTAGATAAAAGCACAACTAAATGTACCTTTAAAAAGAAAATGATTTCTAGCCATTAATAGAATCCACATTCTAGAAACAAGTACACTGAATCTCCACATGCCGTTGAACAGGGGCCAAAGCTGCACACTTAAAATTCATTAACTCTCCTCCAGTAACTCACTTAAATTGCCTGTTTTAGAGTTTAATTCATAGTCTATACATAATATAAAAATACAGAAATCTCAGTTTAGACAACTCATTTTCAGAAGCCAATTAACCAGATATTCATAATCTTGACATCGGATTTTCCTTGGAGGCTGAAAGAGAAGAAACGGTATAAATTCCAAGCTACGGACTTTACACTTTCTGAATATTTGATTATCTTGATAAGACTTTAGGTTGCAATTTATGCATATATTATTTAAGGGTCAAGAAAGAGAATGCTACTGATTTATATTTTTGAAATGCAGGCTAGGTAGTCACAAGAGACCAGTGACATCACCGAGAATGTAGCCTATCCACTTACTAGTGACCAGTGACATCACCGAGAATGTAGCCTATCCACTTACTAGTGACCAGTGACATCACCGAGATTGCAGGCTATCCACTCTCTAGAGACCAGTGACATCATAGAAAATGCAGCCTATGCATTGGCTAGAGACAAGTGACATCACTGAGAATGCAGCCTATCCACTCACTAGAGACCAGTGACATCACTGAGAATGCAGCCTATCCAATCACTAGAGGCCAATGAGATCACTGAGAATGCAGCCTATCCAATCACTAGAGACCAATGACATCACTGAGAATTCAGCCTATCCAATCACTAGAGACCAATGACATCACTGAGAATGCAGCCTATCCACTCTCTAGAGACCAGTGACATCATAGAAAATGCAGCCTATGCATAGGCTGGAAACCAGTGACATCACTAGGAATGCAACCTATTCATTCACTATAGACCAAATAGACAAATTTATTCTCTTAAATACCATTACACAACTGAAATGTAGCCAATTCAGTAACCAATCATAACAGGAACTAATCAAAGTCATTTATAGCTCATGGATCTTGTACAAAATGGAAGTCACATGTCATTTATTAGAGATCTGAACTCCAGCCTGCTCAGTTTTTGCAGCTTGCCATGGACAACTCAGACAAATTCCCATCTCAGTATAATCTGCTCCACCGCTAATCTAATGCTATAATTCATCATAAAAAAATGTATTAAATACAAACAAATGTATTGGGTATTTGGTAATATTCCTGAGATCTGCAAATTTAGAAAGTTCTTGTTTTTGCTTTAAAGCCTATATATGAATGTTGGAGAGAGAGGGAATACAGTTTGTGTGCAACCCTTTTTTATCCATTCACCGATGCCATAGCCAAGGTGGCGCCACTTTGGCCTCCTCTACAGACCCGAACTATGTTTTGCTGCCACTTACCCGGATTGAGCTATTTCAGCAGCCTCCAGTACTGACAGATCATGAGGGAAATGGTCTACCTGTGAATTTTAAGTACATGTAGGACACAGTTTACACAGGCTATTAAAGCATCCACTCAATGAAATGTACTTTTCTGTTTCCCCTGAAGGCACAGGTAATTGTTTTTCGATTGCTCCGGTATAGAAAATACCAAGTGAGCTTCGTTTTTAATAAAGCTGTGCAAACACAGTACCTGCAAGTAGTACGGGTGAGGGAAAATTACATTGGCTGTTTTGTAAAGAACCGACATGTTCTTCAGCAGACTTGCATTGTATTAATAACCTGTAATGTTAGTCCAACTTTTTCCCTTAATGGTGTGCTCTGGTGGCATAATGTGAAATATCAGAGATGCTTTTAAATGTTTCAATGTAAAACTAAGAACTTATCTTAACTTTTAAGGTTAAGTCCTGAGAGCTAATCCTCGGATTAGGTTGAAAGTAGACATTGAAAATCGAATGTGACGAAGTCAAAAACAAATAAATGAAAAATCATAATCCTTAAAATTCCAAACCCCCAGATAATCCAGAGGTAAGCAAAAAACAAAACAAAAACATAATTCATCTAATTGGCCACTTGGGGCAGTAATTATTGGGGGTTACCGCTTTTAGCATTTTTTTTCTATCCCGAGTCACACTCGGGGTTATTGCTCAGGGGTTTAACCTAGGCTGACTTGCTGCTGTGTGTATTTATGTGATTTACTGTTGCTGGCCTTGCCTTTTCCTGACCCTGTGAGTTTTTGCTGCCTGGCCCACCCTTTTGCCTGTGACCCCGACTTGTGTCTTGCTCTTGTGTACCTTGTCTGGTGGATGAATTACACGTGTATGACCTCTTGCTTTGTATACCGGACTTGTTCCTGTTGGAATCTTGGTAATGCTTTATCTGTGGGCTCCTGGTCCTCTGTCAGCCCTTTCCCAGACACCAACCCTTGTGCCCTAAGTCCTGGGGACAACCATGTACTGGAAAACACAACCAAGGCTGAGCGGGAGCTTGCTATAGGTGAAGAGTGTGGCGTTAGATTGGGAAACTGATGTCTGGCAAGTACTTTTGCTGGAGCTTGGACTTACAACTACATTATGAAAAATGGATTCCCTTTTGAATACTTCCAATTTAGGAGTTTCTTCAAATGTACCTAGATAAACCCAAATTTTGGCTGGCAAATATCAGTGATAGCCTCACCCTCCGTCTTGTTACCCAATGGTCACTAAAGGCAATTGTCTGTTTCAATTTACCACTTTTCTATCTCCATTCCTTCCCTCTAGTCCCACCCATGTCCACTCCATCTACTCTTGATCTTTTTTGCCTTTTACCATAGTAGATAAATAAATAATCAATCTTTGGAACAAGAGAAAGAAGTCAGTAAGCTCAGAAGCAACCAATATTCTCTGCTAGGGATGAGCGAGAATGCCTCTGATATTCCTCGAATTTCCTCGAAGCTCCGATGGGTCTGCGAATTTCACCGAAATTTTGCGAGACCATCGGAAATCCAGGAAATCACTATAGGAGGACTACTGCGGCTGCATTTATAAATACAGATGTGGGAATCCTCCTGTCAGTGAGCGATGCCAGGGCACTACAGGTCCGAATGAGGGCAAGCCCTGCAGTACAAGGGATTTCTCACTGAGAGGAGGATTCTCACGGCTCCATTCATAAATGAAGCCGCGGTTGGAGTGAGTCATATGGCTTGCGTTTATAAATAAACGCGGACATGGGAAAAATCAGAGGATTTTTCCCACGCTGCTTTTATTCATGAGCAGCCAGCAAGACTCACACTGTGTGCCTGGATAGAGAAACTCTATCCAAGAAGACATACAACTAGTAAAGGGCTGCAAGAGAAATCAGGGGAGCGGAGCTGACAGCTTTGCTCCCGATTGGTCTTTCAGGTCCCAAAAATTCGGTCTCGCCATCCGAATTTACAAAGGCCAGTCTCACCTACGTGTATGGTAAGCGAGAACGCTCATCCCTATTCTCTGCTACAAAATGGCTGTGTGACCTCCTACTAAGGGTTGTGAATATTGCAGTTTTAAAACATTATGGCCCATTTTGCTCTAGCAGGGCAAAGGAGTTCCTTCCATAGTCCAATATTCCCTAGGTAAACAATTTTCTATATTGATCTAGATTTTTTTCATACATGTTTATATCTAGGTATATTCTGTGCATTTAGAAATGCATTCAACTATTTTTTAAAACAATCAACTGAGCTATCCAGAACTACTCCTATCGGAGTCTATTTTCACTGCCGTAACTTGGACGACAGCTTTCTGAATGCAGAGATTAAACCTCATTTTCTCCAAATGCTGAGTCCCCCTTATCTTATGTAATGGCTGTAAAGTAGATAGGTGGCTCAGAGGTTAGCAGTCTGGTCTTTGCAGCGCTGGGTTCTAGGTTGGAATCTTGGCCAGGACACTATCTGCATGGAGTTTGCAGGTTCTGCCCATGTACCTGGTTCCCTCCAGGTACGCAGGTTTTCTCCCACATTAGGTATAATTAACACTCTGACTCCCACATTAGTAGGGACTAAATCTTCACCAACATTTCTTGACTACATTGTTGTTCGTAGTGGTCATTTGGAAAGCACAAGTACAGCATAAACTGTCAGAACCAAATGGCATTTTCAAAGAGAAATACATTTTGTCAATCTCTATATTTCACTTATTACAGTTTTACTTTAAACACTCTGCGGCGTTTTAACGTTACCGAGAGAAAAAAGACGCTCGCCGGGAATAAAATTCATTTTATCGACATGCATCAGATAAAAGCAACCAGAGAACTTTGGGAAACTGATGACCCTGTCATATTAGAGCTAGATTTTATCCACCCTCCGTTAGTACATCCACAGCGGTGTCACAGCAAGCAAAATCATATTTGTATTCATTGGGCAGACATGCCCAGCAATCTGGGATTTACCTTATGGAACATTTTGCAATAATGGGCCCATAATTCTGTTTCTTGGACATCTTTCATTGCACAAAAGATGAGCTCAAATTTAAAGATTAGCTTTGCTAAGGACTATTTGCATCTAAACTAGCCACGCGATATGATATGATGTGATATCGGAGTTATACAGGGATGCAAACACACACGGTCCCTGACAACTTGTCAGTGACACCAATGGCAGCAATTGTGTACTCTGTGGGCAAGACGGTAAATAGTAAGGCAATAACTTTACATGGCATCCATGGGCTCAACACAGCAGTGTGTTGCTGGTGCACAATGACTTCCCATGGCTTACCGTTCACTGCTCATTACTGCAACATGCAGTAATAAATTGGGGCTGATTTACCAAAGGAATTTAGGCTGTTTACTTTCCAAGGTGAAATTTCACCCTGCAAGGGGTAATTCATTTAGCCTATTGACTGTTGGGATAGCTCAAGTTGCAAAGATACCAAATCAAGCAAGGAAATCTAAAAAAAAATGTTTTATTGCTTGCACATGATTGGATGATTGAAATCAGCAGGCTTCATCATACTATAACAAGTGAAATATTTCTTTGCTAAAAAAAAACTGCCTATATTCATTTAGTAAATCAACCACTGTGCCATTGTGTACAAGTTGTTGTGTTGTAGTGCCACTGACTTTTCATGGCACACCAGTATACTTCCACAATACATTGGACGCCCATTCATTTGACATTATCCAGTGGCACAAAGTACCTAATTTTTATTTCATCCAAATGTATTTGTTTAAGCTGACCTAAGCCTGGTGTATACTCACCTGTTCCCGTTCCAACACTGGTTGGAATGACGTAACTCCCCCGCAGGTGTGCAATAGTTCATTTGGTTCCTGCACTTACAGGGGAAGCCAGAACGTATTCTTGGGTATTCTGATAACGGACTCTAAGCTGAGGCAGCAATCAGGCAGGTAAGAATGTTTTTTCCTGCAATAAAGTCTTGCCTTATACCAATTTTTTCCAATTTTTTAAAGTGAACCCTGAGTTCCATGTGAAATTATTTTATATTATTAATATTAGTATTAATCATTTCTAATTACTGAAGCTGCATTGCACTCCCCCATACTTTTGCCCCCTCACTTTCAGTTTATTATAGGTGTTGCCATGACCCTATCTCCTCAAGCTATCTAAATACCTTCATGTACCCAATGTTCCTTTACACATGCCAGAGTCTTCTCCTTTCATTATTTTTTTTTTTTACACAAAAGTTGTCTCTTTTAATAAGTGCCCCTAGCCAGTCTCTCAATTTTACCATTGGCCTCCCTTCTTTAACCCCACCTATTACCAAAACCAAATGGCATCTTGGAGCTGTAAGCTGTAGGGCAAAACTTAATCAACACATTTACAGCAAGCCCAAATTCTGCTTGTCTAGATACCTAAATGGAAGGGACAAAAGACTGTCCAGCTCAACCCCCCTATTAGTGTGTAGAACCCCAATGCATCACAGAGGACCAATGATCTAGAGCTGTGGGTCAGTCCCACAGGTTCTTGGAGAGTTGGGTGGTATGACGGCAGATCTGCTCGAAACATATCTCTGCTCTACTCCACTTATTGGTTCTGATAAGATCCTTGCGGGTAATGATATAAGTCCTCATATTACATAAAAGTCTTGTTCCAGAAGTCAATAGAAAACAGGCAATGATAAAGTCAGGTCTGTTAATTATAATTAGAGTTCCTACATATGTTGTCCCTGTGGGAATGCTTCTGCCCATTTCTGGGTTGCATCCACGAGGCAGCCAAGACAGACCTGGAATGTAGCTAGGAAAGAGTGTGAGGGAAATGCCGGCATGATTCCGGAGTCAGGGAGCAGGGACTCTTTTTGGTGGGGATTGGTAGGTAGGTAAAGGTGAGGGTGGGGTTAGTGGGTTTATTGATTTTGGAAAGTGGAAGGGAAAAGTTCCTGCTCGCCTGCCCTTACTTAGGTGTGGTATGGTGGTTGAGGCCCACGTAGTCTGTTTTGGTGGTGTCATTGGTGGGGTTGGGAAATTCGTCTTCGGTCTAGAGGATCCAGATTGATGTGAAGAGAAGTGGAGGTACTAACGGAGTTTATAGTGGGGCTGCACATAGTGGGGGATATTGTTCCCGAGCTGGGTGTTAAGGCACCTGGGAGCAAAATATTTCTGTTTTTGTCCAGGCCCCAGGTGGTAGTGTGGGCCTTCAAGGACCGGCAACCAGAAAGAGTTAATAACAGGGTTAATATTTTGAAGGGATGATTAATCTGTTATTATTTCTGTTATTTATGGTTAATATATGGTAAAGATTAGTTATTTGCATAGTTATGGAAATTGTTATTTATGCTATTTATGTTTATTAAAATTTACTTTGAAATTGTTTGTTAATAAAAGACCACAAAAAATTCTTGTGTTATGGTCTTCGGGGAAAGCGTAGGGGGACTACTTTTGCATCCTGCAGTCATGGTTACCTTTGGTTATGAATCATTAAGCGTCCTTCTCCTGACCGTCCATGTAAACAAGTCTTTCATTTTCTTTTATCTACCTAATGAAATAAAAAGGAATCAAAAATAAAACTGGATAAATATTTGTTAGAGGTTTTTATTGTTAATTTAGGAACCTTTTTTTAGTTTGTTGCTGGTAGTAAATATTTATTTACCTCTAGGAAGAATGAGAATATTTTTGATATTCAGGCTTGTGCATCAAAACTTTTACAAGGTGGAAAGATTTTCTACCTTCTATGACCCCATTACATTTTTTACTGAGCATTCTAACTGTGCAGGCCACGGCTGGCTGAATGTTTCACCTTGTTACCGGTACTTAGTTACCCTTTGAATCTTGCATGAACATTTTATTATCTTTAGAAAACTTGATCGTTCTCTGCGGATACCTCACACCAGCACATTCGCCGCCTGCGTCGGACAAGAGAATTAACTTTATAAAGTTTATGACTTTCAAATCCAACTGTTTATAAAACATTATCTCTCCACTAGGATTAAGGCAGAAACATTTTTCACATTGCAAGGCGAAGATGGTAACTTTGATGTTGCTCAGTTTATCCCCGCAGATAAGAAAAAGCTGCGTTCGCTCCATCTACACGCGTGGATATTAGGCAATCTCTGATGACAAAGGAAACATGAAATATGGCAGAGCTGTAGTCCTGATAGTAGTCCCGTTGCCTAAAACGGCTATTATTGTGGCTAATGTCTGTTTTGTTAGTGCGTTAACCTTCGCCGTTGAAGCCCCAGGCCATATAATGACCACATATTAGTTCCACATGGAAGCTGCATGCTGCACTGGTTTATCGCTCCTATGACTTTCAGAGTGGAAGAAATGAAAATATACAAAGCACAATGCATCATGTAAATCTCTGGTGTTATGTGACGGGAAGTTGTGCGAGCAGCTGCTCCTATTTCAGAATTTAATGTATATTTATGCTGTGACTACGGTCACCGGGAAAAATCGAGAGTATAGGGAACAAGAATACATATAGTAATAAAGAGCTCATAGGTTCTCAACCTGGGTTCCTCCAGAGGTTATTATTATTATTAAACAGGATTTTTATAGCGCCAACATATTACGCAGTGCTGTACATTAAATAGGTTGCTAGGGGTTCCTTTGGAGATGAGCAATTTTTACCTCTCAGGTGAATTTGTATGACAAACTGAGGACTGGGAGAACGTAACTGGGCCACTAAGACGATCATAACGGTGACAATGACTCTCCATTCTTCCATTCTTCTTCTCTACTCTTCTCTTTCTATTATTCCATTCTTTACTCCTCTCTACTCCTCCTTTTCCTCCTCCATGTGCTCATCATTCCACATTCATCCATTTCCTCTCCTCTATTTTCTTTTAGTCTGCTTCTCTAGGGCCAGTGTTCCCATAAGACCACCCAGTTCTTCTCAACCAGGGTTCTGTGGGGCTCCAGAGGTCCTTAGGGTTTGGATTTTTAGATATAATTTGCGCCTTTTAGGTTAGTTTACCAAACACCAATGATCTGTTTGGCTATCTGTAAGTTTGACATTGTTTCCCAATAACCAGCAATGTAAGAGACATACTTCCTACTGACCACCACACTAATTTACTGTGAGTTGTGGATATAGTAATTATAGAAGAGGTTTCCTAAGACCGGAAAGTTATTTATAGGGGTTCCCCCAAACTAAAAAGGTAAAGAAAGATTGTTCTAACCATTGATTGTCCTATGCAAAACAGGTAAAATGGTTTTACACATTTATTATCAATGTATTTTTATATGAAGCCACATTCTCATTTCATAATGCCATAAACTATAACTATCAGAATATACCTGGGTATTAAAGCTTTAATGTAAAGATAACAAAGACTGTTTATCCAGGGAACATCCGATTGCCGATGGAATAAGGAAGGAATATTTTTTTCCCAGTTGGAGCAAATTGTACCAGGGTTTTTTTTGCCTTCCTCTGGATCAACTATTCCCATAGGGTTTTATATCTGGGATATGTTTTTTCCCTAGTAGTTAAACCTAATGGGCTTTAGTCTTTTTTGAACCTAACTTACTATGTAACTATATAACAGCAGCCAACACTTGTAATTTTATTTTTGCAATGAAAACCCTATTTTTGTGATTGGAAAAAAAATAGTGAAAGTTAAGCAAATTTAGATAAAAACACCCAATTACATTGGTTAAGGTTGTAAATTCACATCAATTACGAGCCCCGACCTCTACAATGAAAGCTTTCCCAGTTGGCTGTGTAAATCATTCACAATTGAGAATCTGTCGATTGATGAAGTCATTGATGGTACCCTGACATTTCGAGCAATTTTTGTAAAGAACCTAAACGCATTAGGACCAACCTAAAAATGGGTTTTCCTGTCTATAGTTTAACAGATCTATAGTTTAATATCAGAACACCTTCATGATTTTGTTTTCCTCTTGGGACACTTTCCTCCATTATCTGGTATCATTGCAACCCGGTCAATCAAGGTGATTGAAGAAGGAAGAAGGTGGCGATGCCTCTGACAGAATGGGGACAAGTGAGTGTCATTAACGTGTATTGAAGATTGCAGCAAATTTGGCAATCAAGGTTTTAAACAAAAACTGATATTCTCCATTGTTGTCAAGAGCATTCTCCTTTTAAAATTGGCAAACATTTGTGAACTATAAAATGGCAATTGGGATGATTACCACTTCATAAATATAATGATTACCATCTTTTACTAGTCAATGTGAACAGATTGCTTTTTTTATAATTGCAGCAAATTGAAAAATACAGATTTGTGTATCGGTAATTCCATTTTCCTGGCCAACATCCTTTATGCCCAATTAATAATAGGCCTCTATGAAGCTCCCCTAGTAGAACAGAAATTGGACCCCTTTGAAGTGAAAATAAAATAATGACTCATGAGCAATATGGGTTAAATGGCTATTTCATGCAAGAAAATAATGATATCACACCAACGTGGTGTTTATAAATGCAAATTGAATGTTTTTATGAGACAATAATCATTTGATAAAATAGGGAAAACAGTTAAAATAACTCCCGCTAACTAGTGAATTGACCCCTATAGATTTCTATTAATGAATTATGTGATAATAGTTATGTAGTTGGATATTATGAGCTTTTTTTTCCTCTTATGACTTTGCTACGACGATCATATTACTTTGGTATTACTATTATTATTACTGTATCTATTCCTTTACCCACAATAATGTTTTTCTATACTATATAATGTAGTATTCTCTAACCCTAGCAAATATTTATATTCAATATGCTAAAAAAAGTCAAAGCGTTCCTAAAGTTTTCTAAAAACATTTCTTATGTGAGAGGAGCTGTGGAAATACATCCCAAAAGAAAAAAAAGTCAGTTTCAATATTAAGTAAACTCAGACTTAGAAGCCTCTACAATGTCCAAATGCATTCCAAATCTGTAGATCCAACTGTGTCTTCAGTGGTCTCCACCATATTTATGATCTAGACCTCTATGATTTCAGAATCTACCAGAATCCTATTGCTCTCTTTGGCCATATTATGGGCACTTGCTGCTTCTGTCTGGTGGTCTTGTTGAACTGGTGACCATTGCTACCGGAGCTAACATTGATGGGAAATTCCCATATTAAGAATTGTTACAGGAACAGGAATAGAGGGGAAATTGGTGAAGATCTTTCTTATGTCTAAGAGGGCAACAACCATTTTTGGGGGAGATTTCTCATCACTTCTTGTTGTGTCTGTGGGACTGGAAATAAAAGGTAAAATAACAGGAAACCGAAGTTAGGTGGAGCCCACCTCATTTCCTGGTTAGAGGACGCCCAGCATCATTTAATCCCTACCTCCCCTGCCTGACTGCCCCTGGTCCACCTCACACATTCATTTGATTTCAGTTCTTTCAATCATGCATCATGTGTGGCTACAAATATACAAAAGAAGTTTGGCTAAGCCTGTCCACCATCCAGACTGACCCATCAATCAAGGCATGTTGATATTTGCATAACTCCTTCTAAGAGCCAGGCCACTGTTTTAGGACTGGCTGGAATGGTGGAATATTGGGACAAGGCTGTGATGTTTTCAGGAGACTACATACAATACACTGCCAGGCTCACCCACCAGCCATATTATGCCTGAATTACATAGAGAAGCATTAACTCCCAGGTATAATGTTACAGGGACTAATATAAAATTTGTAACTAAAATTATTTTATTAAAAATGGAGATAGCATGCTGATTAAGAAAGGAAAAGGATCAACCAGAAAATACATAGTATACGAATATCCAATAATGACCCCCCATGTTTCTATCCACAAGTTCCCAGCGCCACTCCTTCCCTATGCTACCAACTTGCACCTGAGTATAAAGGTAGGATCTGCCTTTGATTGAAAGGTTGTTATTGGTAATTTTCTTTCTTTGAAAACACACTTTTGCCCCTTATAATGCTGTAATATTTGGTGTCTTTTAGGTCCACCATAGCCTTTGTGTGTCCCCTTAAGGCACAATATTCACATTGAAAATGAGTTTGTAGTGCATTTACCACTTCCTCACACCAGAAAACCCTGCAGCTTGGGGAAACACTGCCCCCGCAGGAAATGAATGGGGGTTGCAGTGAGCCATACTAGTATCCCTCACTGTCAAACGTGCAGACTCTAGTTCTTTTTGAACCAGCTAGTCCTCAAGCGGCTGCTAAGGTGCCGGCCACGGGGAGCTACACAAAATTGATCAATCAAGTGTCAAGTGTGAACTGGCCCTTATATCCAGTTTGATCAAACTTTGTTTTCTTAAAGACTACTATGACATTGAACACATTGGTCAGTCTCCCCCCGCCCCCCATTTATCCCAGTCCTCTACGGAAACAAATATCTGCATCGCCTGTTGTGTACCAAAAAAACAAGATACAAAACTCAACCAAATATTTACTTGACATTTCACATTATCCTCCTGTGTTCCAAATGATAAGCAAAAAAAATCCATCACGGCACCAACTAGCAAAAAACACCAGCTGTAATGACCATCATTATGGCAGAGGTGACCTATCGCATCGCCTCTGTATTAGATGTTCTCATTCTCTGCTAAAACATTGTTAGCCAATCCCAAACCCAGCATACATAAGAGGAAATTGGCAGATGAGAGCTAACCAAACGGCGCTGCGCATCTCTCTGAAATGAAAGTTAAAAGACTGTAATTGTATGTTGTTTTGACTCTTTCCCATTGTGATGTTTCAAAAGTAAAGAAGGGAAAATTTTAACAAGTGAACGTGGCCTCCGACCCATGTAAAAAATCATCTTGCGGATGATTCAGCGCTGTATGTGCAGAAGAAATGTAGAGAGTATATTACCCCTGCAGAAAAAAATGTAGTTTTAAATCTAATACATTAAACACAAGTTTTTCAATAGGTTTTTATTATTTACCATTTGCAGCAAATAGGTGGCAGCACCAGTCTTACATGCTTGTGAACCAGCAGCTGTTTCAAACAAAGGGAGATCAGATCACACACACTGCAAAAATGTATTCCACAGACTTACCTAGAAGAGCTATCAAAAATATATTAAAAGCTGTCACTTATATCTCATATTTAAACCTAAAACAAAAAAAATGGGAGCAGGCTGGTTGATTATTGCATAATGGAAAAACTAGGTCTTTTCTGTAATAAAACAAACTTACCTACCTGTTTGTAGTTATTCAATTAAACTCATCTCCCTTTCATTGCTCCTGGATCTTCACCTGATTCTCTTCCAGGTTCGGGATTTTCGGCCATCTCGATCCACCAGGCCGGAATCATGCAACCCCTACACATGTGCTCTGGAATGCATTTATCATACACTGAGATGCCCATGCGACCAGGAGCTCATTCATTATACCTTGAGATGTACATGCACCTAGGAGCTCATTCATCGTACTCTGGTCATGCACCTAGGGGCCCATGCTTCATACACTGAGCTGCACATGCACCTAGGAGCCCATCCTCCATACACTAAGCTGCACATGCACCTAGGAGCTCATCCTTCATACACTGAGCTGCACATGCACTTAGGGGCTCATTCATTGTACACTGAGCTGCACATGCGCAAGGAAGGCGGTTAATTCTTGGCAGCGAGTCACTCCAGGATTATACACTGAGCTGCACATGTGCACCTCACTGTATATTATAAATAGGTATGTGGACAGGCAGGTGACTTTATTTTATTACGGATGAGACATTGCCTGACCCTTTTGCAAAAAAACCCACCTGCACAAAATGTTTTTTTTTAGGTCTTGTTCTGCTTTAAACGTGTTTATCTACGATTTAGCCACCATCATCAGTGATAATACCCAATCATCCAATTATATTTATGAAGCAAGTTGTTGCCCTAGGGTGGGTCACAAGGAGGGTTATAGTATACAGAAAGGCCCTACAATGGTAATCATGCAGTACAAAAACTAGAAATGAACAGACTGATTGATGAATTGATTTCTGGCAGGATCATCAGGTATTTGTTTGCACTTACAAAATGTTATACTTACCAGACCAAAAGTAAAATTCACTGTTAGGGTTTACATTCACTTGAATACAAGTTGTATTTCCTCTTTAAGCAAGTCTACAAAAAAATAAAGTGTGACGTAGCTCATTCCCACCCCATCATTTTTTTCTGTCCCATCTTCTCCCTTGTTTTGAGCAACACTCATCCTTATCTTTTGTTCCACCTCCCCTTTTTTTTTTTTTTTTGAATTCCATTAGCGAAAGTAGATAATAACTTGTGAAATCAAGTGGAACTTCATTTCTGAAACCGCATACGCGCTCTGGAACCTATTAAGCTTGATAGTGAAGAATGAAAGAAATCATAATTATCGGGCCACTAAAATACATGAAACATAAAATTTGTCAGGGAAGGTAATTGAAATTATTGGAGCAGTTGGGCCAGTGCAGAGCGGGTGCCTGGCTGATAATGAAAAGGTTACGGGGAATGTTTAGCAATGCTGATGAACGGCAAGGTGACACCGAGTCACCAGAGTCAGCAACTTTATCCCTTGGATACATCCATTTGGTATTGTGACTACTGGAAGGATTCGGTGGTGGAAAAGTTACACAATGCCCCAAAAAATGAATTCTGGTGTGCAGCAGAGCAAATGGTTAGCATTTATAAAGTGAAAGAGTTTCACTGATCCTGCCATGAAGGTTTTCCCAGGCTAGAGGGTGACAACTCCCTGTCCCTGTCTACCAACTGTGCTCCTGTGTTGTGACCCTGTGTGGTCATTACACTAGCTTTCATTATAGACTAGGAATGGCTCTTTCAACACACATTACCGAAACAAAGGCATTCCTAAAATAGGAACGGGCTCTTTGCTCACTGTGTCACATCACATGTACCATAACTGTGATACCTAATAAAGTAGAATACCTTATATTTAAGAAAGTACCATTTAGAGAATTATGTGATAGTAACATATCTTTTCTTCTACCATGGATGTGATAAGATCATACCATTTGTATCCAGGGGTGTGATAAAGCTTCACCTGAATTTGTGACCAGACCATACTATTCTTCATCCATGGATGTGATAAGACCTTACCATTCTTATCCAGGGGTGTGATAAAGCCACACCACTTCATCCATGGTTGTAATCAGACCATACTATTCTTCATTTATGGATGTGATAAGACCATACCATTCTTCATCTACGGATGTGACAAGACCATGCCATTCTTCATCCATGGATTATTATTATTATTATTATTAAACAGGATTTATATAGCGCCAACATATTAGGCAGCGCTGTACAATAAATAGGGATTGCAAATGACAGACTAATACAGACAGTGATACAGGAGGAGAGGACCCTGCCCCGAAGAGCTTACAATCTAGTAGGTGAGGGAATTTGAGACACAATAGGATCGGAGATATGTAGTGGTGGGAAGTAGTGGTGGTTTCAATTGACAGAAGAAGACGGGTAGGCAAGTTTGAAAAAATGGGTTTTGAGNGCTCTTTTAAATGAGCAGAAAGTAGGAGCAAGCCGAATAGGACGAGGAAGACCATTCCAGAGAGTTGGTGCAGCTCTAGAGAAGTCTTGTAACCGTGCGTGTGATGAGGTTATGAGTGAGGAAGTCAGTAGTAGGTCATTGGAGGAGCGGAGAGAGCGGCAGGGGGAGTATTTTTTAACCATGTCAGATATGTAAGTGGGACAATAACTGTGGAGGGATTTGAAGGCAAACCACAGGAGCTTAAATTTGATTCTAAGGTGAAATGGAAGCCAATGGAGAGAACTTCAAAGAGATGCAGCGGAAGAGGAGCGGAGGGATGGATGAATGAGTCTGGCTGCAGCATTCATGATAGATTGTAGAGGAGAGAGTCGGGTTAGTGGAATAAAAGCGAGAAGAATGTTACAGTAGTCATGGATGTGATAAGACCATAATATTCTTCATCCATGGATGTTATAAGACCATACCATTCCTATCCAAGGGTGTGATAAAACCACACCACTTCATCTATGGATGTGATCAGACCATACTATTCTTTATCCTTGGATGTATTCAGACCATACTATTCTTCATCCATGGATGTTATCCGAACATACTATTCTTCATCCATGATGTGATAAGACAATACCATTCTTCATCCTTGAATGTGATAAGACCTTACCATTCTTATCCAGGGGTGTGATAAAGCTACACCACTTCATCCATGGATGTAATCTGACCATACTCTTCTTCATCCATGGATGTGATAAGACCAAACCATTCTTCATCCATGGATTTGAAAAGACTGTTCCATTCTTCAACTATGTATGTGATAAGACCTTATCAATCCTCAACCATGGATGTAACAGGACCATACCATTCTTCAATCATGGATGTGATAAAACCTTAGTATTCTTTATCCATGGATGTTACTGGGTCATACCATTCTTCATCCATGGAGGTGATAAGAGCTTACCATTTTTAAACCGTGTATGTGATAAGACCTTACCATTTTTAAACCGTGTTTGTGATAAGACCTTATCATTCTTCATTAATGGATGTGATAAGACCTAACCTATTCCTATCCATGGGTAAAGCCACACCATTTCATCCATGGATGTGATTAGACCATACCAATCTTCATCCATGGATGTGATAAGACCATAACATTCTTCAACTATGTATGTAATAAGACCTTACCACTCTTCATCCATGGATGTGACTGGGTCATACCATTCTCCATACGTGTATAAGATAAAGCCATACCATTTCTTCATCCATGGATCTGATAAAGCCATACCATTTCTTCAAATATGAAAGTGATAAGACCATACCACTTAATCAATAGAAATTAAAAGGTCTCAATATTGCCTCATATATGAGCATGGTAAGGTCATAAAGCTTATTTATAAATGGGCCCTTAGTCCCTAAATGATTTGCCCCATGAGAAGTCTGTCTTATAGAACATGTTTTGCCTTTGTCATTGAATATTTTGGTTGATTTAATTTCTCATATTTTATCAATTTTTTGAACTTTCTTTTTTGTTTACGCACTGTAAATAAATTTCGAGGAAATGAAATATTTCAGTATTATCTCCCAGTTACGGCGGTTGAGATGACTGCTGTGAAGTTAGGCTAGCACATAGCTGACAGGACCTGCAGACGGTTCTTGAATGTCATCCACAAGCGCAGCTGATGTGACAGATCAGAGGGTTAATGAGAAACGGTGCCAAGGCAGCGAGGACACCGCCAGGCCACTGTGTAAAGACAATAGGAGAAATGTCAAGTGGTGCCCTGCAGTGGCCCCGATCTCCTCCTGGAAGAGCTGACGTTCTTCTGTCTGTAGAAATATGACTATAAGTAAACAGTTTGGAGTTTTATTGAAGCGGCCAATAAAGGGAAGAAGGTGAACCTTAGAAAGGACCCAGTTTGAGGGTGATCAAACCTGCCCAGAGACAACCTGCATTCTCTTGAGGTTGTTCATCATGACATTGAGAGGACTGAAAATTTTCACATACATGCAGCCCGGAATTAAATGTATATAATAGATACAATGTAATGTCAGGAGATAAGACAAGAGGCTAAATTAACCAAAACAAAAAAAATGGAGAACTAGATAAAATTCACCCAATCCAAAAAAACCTTGCAAAATTATCTTTCCCTACACAAAAAGCCAAGGCCTTTAACAAATAACAACACAATATCTACTCAATGTAGTGCTTAAACATTATTTAAACTCAAAATCACGTACCATAGGAAGGCAAATAAAGATAAAAACAATTCCAGTTTTGAAGCTGTGTTTTTTTTGTGTATTTTTTTGTGTATTCTTTGAGTGTCCTACTTGTGTGCACTGTGGCTTTGTCTGTAATAACACCTGTGCTTCCCCTTTGTGTATGATGCGTGTCACCTTTTTACATGTGATAGGGTATATTTATGAACAGTTTGCATATAAATTGCATATAAATTAATTCAACAAAAGCTCTAGTTTTATTGTTTTGTACAATGCAGTTTTATTAAATATGCAAGAGTATAAGAGAGTGAATGCACTATTGAGTAGACATTGGTGACCATACTACCGGTAGTTTAGTAGCTAATGTCATTCTCAGTTCATCCACTGGTGGCACTGTGCTTGTTTTCATTTACAATAACCTATAAGTGCAACTCATCCAGCACTACCTGGTGGACAAAGTTAGAATGACACCTTCTATTGGACCAATACATCTGTACATTCACCTAGGTCAACTTAAAGCGTACCTAAACTCAGAAATGTCACTTTACATAAAAGGGTGAACAACCTTTTTATGTAGGGTAAAAATTCTGTTTGTTTAAGTTTTTTTTTTTAAGTGCAACACCCTTTTTAAAAACAAAAAGGGTGCAGCACCCCCTCCTAATTCTCAATCGCCAGGACGATCGAGAATGAATGGAAGCGCAAAGCCTCCGAGGATCTCTACGTCACGCATGCCAGGAGGCTCTTGGATGCTCCTTCTGCGCATGTCTGAGCATCTCGGGCATGTGCAGAAGGAGCCTTTTCGTTAAAAGAGAAAAATTTGCTGAACTCACACATGCGCTGGGAGTTCGGCAAGTTTTTTTTCCAACCTATGTTACCCGATCTCGCACTTACGTTGGGTGACTAACTAGGAAGAAGAGGCACTGATGGCGCCACTCGGCATGCCGGCTCGGAAACGGATTTCGGGACGACGCGGGACCCGATGTAAGACACCTCCAGACCCATTGGCTGCGCTGCGGGATTGAAGATAAGTGTATTTTTTTTTTAGTTCTTCTTTAATACCTTTCTGGTACATAAAAGTACATTCTCTATCTCTAAACAATTACTAAACAATATTCATGCATCTTAGTTTACACAGAACAATAAAACAAGCACTTTTGTTGAATAAATCGCTATGTAAGTGTGAATGAACCCTTTCTGTGTCTCTCCTGGCTATGTGTGCCCTGTATGGACTTTACCTAGATTTGCATTGTATGAGCTCTGAGTGTACACTTTGTATGCATTTTTCGGTGTCCTCTGATGTGCAAACTCTGTGGGGCTTTGACAAGTATCATCTATCTATGTATAGACTTTCTATGCTCCAATGCTCTAACTGTGTTTTCCATTTGTGCTTTGACTGTGTGTATTAACTTTCTGGATACAAGAAGGGAAGGTTAAAACATATGACATGTTTTTATTGTCTGTGTCTCAGCAGGCAAGATTTCACCCTCATTTCATGCCCTTTTGACCAATATCTATAGAACTGGAAGTGAGCACAACTTTCCCCAATAGGGACACCTGGTAAAAGAAAAAAAAGATCTGTTACTCCATAGTACACCATGAAAATCTTTTTATCTGTGGGTGTCATTTATTCTTCTACACCTTCCTCAGTGACCACTGGCAGAAACCACCCCAGTGTGGTTATAGACCAGTGTTTTTCAAACTATTTAACATAGAAGGACCCTTGAAATGACTTTCAGAGCATCAGAAATCCCCTTCTTTAATTACTATATCCACAGCTCAAAGTACATTATCAGTAATGATCAGTAGGAAGAATGCCTCATACATTGCTGGCCATTATGAAGGCTGCAATGTTACAGATAGGCAAAAAGATCATTGATGTCACCTAAACTGACCCAAGAGACCCAAGCTACCTATTGTTCAAGGAAACCCTAGCATTCTTGGAATAAACCCTAAGGTTCCGGGGTTGAGTTTTGCTAATATACAGCTCTACACCATAACAAAAAGACATTTTTCCTGGAGGTCAGCTTTTTTGAGGACCTTGTTGTAAAGTATGTTAAAACATTCATATATTGCTATTTTCTTCACCGCATTTTCCTGTATCGGCTCCGAGGCCAAGCCCATTGGCTTATGGTCATAAGGCTGCACCCACCGAACTGATACACACCCAACCATGAACCACCAGACCGCATCAAGTGCATTATGAACCTAGAAGACAGTTTGTATTTATCAAAGTGTAGAGCAGCGGTGGTCAACTATATTGATATATGAATACCAAAAGGCCTTGATTCGACAGCCATGGACCTACAACATACAAAAGGAGAGGATTAGCTACTGCAAATATACTGTTGACGATTTGCGTGTTTTTGGAGACTAGGGAAAAGCTTTAGAAGACTGGAGACACAATATATCAGACTTCTGGAGATCATTGCTATCACAGCCACTTTACAAATCCATGCTTCTACACTCAAAGTGACATATGTCTCAGCAAGAATCGAGATCAGAAAGAGGAAAAAAAATGAAAAAAGATAAAAATGGATGACAGCACAGAAAAAAGTAAGATAGATTGATATCCAGCAAAAAATGCCGCATAGGGTACCAGGTTGGGCACCAAAGGGGTAGAGGCTCTTTAAAGCTTTGATCTGCATTTTGCACAATTATATTTTCTAAAAAAGACCAAGATTGTTATGGTTGCAGTTTTGAAATATAAACCTTTTTGACAATTCTTCTTTTCATTCAGCAAAGGTCTGCACCTGTTTGCTGCACCATATAATCCTGCATTCACAGGGTATCCTGCTTTACCCCTAGCAAGCTTACAGGAGTAAGAGGAGCCGCAGGCATCCCCTCCAAGCAGCCCCTATCGATCGCTAGGCAGGGTGTTTAGAATTCTCTATATCAATGCACAGAGATGAAAGTGCAGCCTTCAATAATACATCAACCGTATCTCCACGACAACCACAGACAAGAGGACTCTCTGATGGAAAAGCAAATTTCTCACTGGAGAGAGAGGGAGAGAAAGGCTGTATGTGAGACTAAACCCTTAAAGGAGTAGGAAAAAAGAGGAGGAAAACTGGTACACTTCAGACCATCTTCGGAAATATGTGAATGATGCAATGTCCCCAGAAGTTTTGTTACCATTATGTTATAGAAATGCTCTTTTTGATCTCCCACGACTGTGAATTTCAGACCATCACCCATGTGCTGCCAGTTTTGTGATCAAGGCACAGGTGCCAGATTGACCCAGCTTTTCTCCATTGTTCCTAATCAATATAGTTTGGTCAGTGCCGCCATGGGTGCTGAATGGACCGTGAAGCATTATCATACTACCCAAGAGGCCAGCACTTTGCTTTTTCCTATTTCTCCTCTTCTATTTCGAGAACTGCTGTATCGAGTATTGTAGGAATCTATGCATCAATTATGTACAAATACATAAATACTATTTTGCATTCAATTTAGAGCCTCAAACTTCTTTCTTCTACTCACTAAGTCTACGTACACACCTGCAATAATTGCCGATAATCTTTAACAAAAAAAATGCACAATGACGCCGACGAGCGAGGAAGGTTGCTGGAAATGAACGACCTTCCCGGCAGATCTGATTGTGCGACAATCATTCCCAATCTATTGTGTGTACGGTTGTTCAGTGATCATGGATTGTTCTGTGTTACACTTTCTCTAATACCTGTCACTACCTGCATCGTTCAAACAATTGTATCTAGTGTGTGTGTTTTTTGGTGAATTATATTTGAACGATCATATCCTTACAGCATGTACAGAATCGTGCGGTATAAGATTGTTCAAAATAATTGTGCATATTAGTTTATTGGTTGACAAACGTTCGTCTTGCAACGACAATCATTGCACCTGTGTACATAGCCTAACTCTGACTTATACAGGAATCTAATAAAGACAGGACTGGGTAATTGTTTTAGCTACATTAAAGTGTGCATTTCTTTATTTAAGTAAATACATGTCTAGATTGCCAAAAAACAGTGCACCATATTGTATCCTACATCACATGGATATGGCTTAGGAGTCAGCAGTATCACATGGGTGGGGATGTAAAAGCATTATATTACATGAGTGTAGAAGTAATCCTAACATTGATCCATGCTAAAGTGTCTCACACATTGGTGGACAGCCTCGAACAGCTCTTTGTTGGCCATTGGTATGTTGTCCTCCTGTGTCGGTAGTCGTGGTGGCCATTAATACAGTGACCCATACATTGATGGTCAGTGATAAAGTTCTCCCTACATTGGCAATCAGTAAATATATGACATTGTTGGTTATTGTTAAAGTATTTGCTTATGATGGTGGTCAGTGTGGAAATGTTCTTACTTCTCTTAATGCTTTTTATAGAACACACTTTACATTTATGGTCAGAGAAGAAGTTCTCTTTACAATTTAGTCTTTGTTGAAGATTTCCATTGTATTTTCAGTGAGTGAAATAGTACTAATGTAATTGGTGAGCGGTAAATAGTCACTTCTATTCATTGGAGATTAGTGAAGATCTTCCCCTTGCATCAGTAGTAAGTCCTCTTACATTGGTGGTCATTGAGGAATATTACCCGTATGTTGATAGTCAGGAGTGAAATGCATTCTGATGTGATGTGATGAAACAGATTGCTGCTTAGATTGGTGGTCAATGATGACAAATTGAGATGTGTGCTTCACAATGATGGAGAATGCTAAAGTGGTAACCCTTAAGATGGTGTTAAGTAGAAAATAACTGGTCACTGGAGAAGTTCCCAATTATATTAAGGGATATGGATTTTCTAATTTAGTATGTCCCCTTAGATTGGTGGTCTATGGTGAATTTACCCTTTACATTGATGGTCAGTAAAGAACTAATCGCTTAGTTTAGAGCACAGTGTAGGATTTCTTTACAATGATCATTAAAGAGATGCCCTTTACACTGGTCAGTGGAAAATGTGGGTGATTTCTAATGTAGTTTCCCCCTTAGATTTGTGTTCAATGGTGACTTTCCTTTTTATGTCGGTGGTCAGTATTGAAGGGCCTTTTTATGTTAGTGCTACTAAAGCACCTGGAAAGGTATTGATTAGTATGCCAATGCCCTATTTCATTGGTGGTCATTGGTGAAATGCTCCTTTATGTGATGGCAGTCCAACTAAACTAATTGGTCTTAGTGGTTACCTACTTGGCTTCAGCTCTTCTCAGAGATGTCAGCCCAAAACTATGAAGCCACCATCGATTGGGAGATCACTCTACCCAGCCGGCTGTATGTCCCTTGGAGGGACTAACCAGCAGACCAAGTGCTGGGCTTTACCAAAGCCAATGAAGCTTTCCTTTTCCAAAATTCTACCTGGCTTCTGAGCCACAGATCAGGAACAAGCATGCATTCTTCATAGACAACTGTTTGTAATGATTTCTATCTGGAATTTGCAGTTTTCTGGTATTTTTATTTATTTTCTTTGTAGTTGGAGCAACAGGTTGGCTCAGTGGTTAATGCTTTGACCTTTGCAGGTCTAGGTCCCAGGTTTGAATCTCGGCCAAGACATTACCTTCATGGAGTTTGCAGGCTATTAATATTAATAAACAGGATTTACACAGCGCTAACATATTACACAGCGCTAACATATTACACAGCGCTGTACATTAAATAGGTTCTCCCCTTGTTTGCATGGGTAGGTCCCAGGTTTCATTTTCGGCCGGGACTTTACCTTCATGCAGGTTATTATTATTATTATAACTATTAATAAACAGGATTTATATTGCGCCAACATATTACGCAGCACTGTACAGTAAATAGGTTCTCCCCTTGTTTGTAGGTTCTTCCCGGGTTTCCTCCGGGTACTCCGGGTTCCTCCCACATTCCAAAAAACATGCAGTTAGGTTATTTAGCAAAATTGTCCTTAGAGTGTATTAAAGACATATGGCTATGGTACGGAGATTATATTGTAAGCACTTTAAGGGACAGTTAGTGATGTGACTATGATCTTTCCACAGTGCTGCCGAATATGTTGGCGCTATATTATATGTAATGATAATATTAGTTGAACTTGAAGGACTTTTTTCAACCTTAATATCTAACGATGCAAATATAACTCCTGACTAGCTATACAACTATTTTTTTCAAAAGGAACCCCAGTCAATGCTTTTGTTTCAGTGAGAGTTTTCTTTACGATTTACCATAAACATGAAGAGGAAAAAAAAACTTTTAAAAAGCTATAGATTACATTTAATCTCCAGAAAGACTTAACATTAGTCAGATGATTCTGACTTTCTCGTGTAGTGTAGCTTTTATTGACCTTTAGCGTTCCCGCCGTGCTAACACTCCATATAGTCAATGTCGTCTGGCTTTCCTGCTGGGAGTACCTCCCATGTATTGATGGCCTTCTTTCTTGGGAGGATCACCGTTTGTTCTTCTCACGCATGTTGTCAGGATTGTTGCGTCTATGGCTCAGCTCTGCAGGCAGCTGTGTGCTCTATGATAATGGGACATGAAACACAAGCGGCTCGCAGTGAAGAGCTTTTGGGGGATTTGGAGCTGAGGTTGAACAATCTTCCAGTCCAGAGGTTTTCGTCTTCCTAAAGCCGCAAGGATTTATACTGCTATTACTTGTTTTGAGTATGTGTTTTTTTCTCCTCTATTTACTTAATGTATCCTAGACTGCTGTTTGCTTCTCTCAGTAAGTTTTTTTTTATTCTCCCTTTGCATGAATTCATAACGCTCCATTGGAATTGCAGCTTCAGTGGATCAAAGTTGCAGACATTTTTTCCACACATTAAAAGAGTTTTAGATTTTGCATCAGAAAATGCTGGAGCTGAACGTCAACGATGAATTCTGGGCAAATATCTAAGTATGCAGTTAAAATACACATTCATTAACTCATTTACCTGCCACAGAGTTTGTAATTGTGTTCAGCCAGTCTTGTGATCAATGAACCCCTGCTGCCAGCTCCTTCGGGTCAGCGACCTTTTCTTTGCTGTATTTAAGCAATGGAGCTTGGTAACTGGGGCAGCACACTGATTCGATTTTCACCTTCTTCTATCTTCCTATAATTACTTTATATTTGTTGGAAGGGGCTATCTTGTATAATGCTGACCCCATGCATTTTACTAAATGAGATAGTTCTCAGCAAATGCATGCAGTAGAGTGTTGTAGCAACACACTGCACTAAAACACATTAATGAGAAGGCATTGCTTTCTATGCTGCATATGAGACACATGGACTGATTTATTAAAGCTTTCCAAGCTTGAGGGCTACTGTTTTATTAGTGAAGCTGGGTGATCCAGACGACCTGAAATGGATTTTTAAAAAGTCTTTTGCAATTTGATAGCAAATATATTAGCTCCTTGACCAGATCCATTCAAGGTTTGCTGGATCACCCAGCTTCACTGATGAACATGTATCCTCTCCAGTCCTGGAAAGCTTTAATAAATCAGGCCCTTTATGTGAATGTGTATACTTCACTGCACTTCAAACAATGTGAATGAGCCTTAGTGCAGTTGCTGGGAAAATGAGCCCATGCAGAAGAAGCCATATTTAACTTAATGGCAGGCAGTGACTTAATTTGATTTTTGCTTAAAACTTCCAGGAGAATCTTTATATCAGACACTTGAGAATGTTGGATGTCTGCATCCCACACCATGCTTTATGGTTCCATCTTAATATTGTGTCTTGTAGTGGGTCAAGGAGGGTCAAGGAGATGAAACAGCTGGATTCCATGCACTCCTGATTACCATTTCAGATGAAGAAAGGTCTTGTTCGGCTGTGGATCTTCAACCAAATGACAATGTGAGGGAGCTAGTACCACATAGGAAAGTGCTAACCATTCTCTTTGCAGGGGCACCTTTTAATTAGAGCCTTAAAAATATTTAGTTTTGCAAGGTTACTTTACCCAATGCAAACCTTGACTTTTCTTTTACGTCATTCGGATGTTAGCAGACCTCACTCAGCTTTTGTTTCTTTTTTGTGGCAAGGCAAAACTCGCTAAATTGTCACAATCTAAGCAGAGCCTGGGAGTGAACTTTCCTGACATATGAAAATATAATCTGGCGTGCCTTTAGCACCATGTAAAGGATTGATGGCACAGAACATCACATTATATGGTGGTGAAACCTGAGTCACTGCTGGTACAACCCTGGTCTCTCTGGGGCAAAAGGATGAATACATCTTACGCGGCTAGACCCCGCAAAATTCGTACTAATTTGCTTCTATATGATACCCTCTTTGCCTGGCAGGAATCAAAATAATTGTATCAATGCCAGTTTGGATTCACCACGGCTACTCCCATACGTAACACTCCAAGCTTCACCCAAGGATTGTTATAAAAAGCTTGAGGTTTCAGAGAGCAAAATGGTCTAACATCTCAAGGACATCTACTAGATGATCATAATCACTTACTCTCTTTATATATATTGACGGCTAAATTTGCTCTTCCCTCATATCAATTTTTGTACTATTTACAGGTGAAATCCAATGTTTCTGGAATGTCTGGAGTTATTCCTAATGTTGTGTTACCACCCTCAGTGCTGCACCTCCTAGGTACACCATCCTCCAATCACTCAATCTCTAATATATACCCTTTGATGACGGATAGCACTTCAGATACAGAATCCCCACTATCTTGGCTCTCGTTCGGCCATGTACTTATATAGTTCATATTCAGACACATTGGAACTTCTTGAAACCAGTTGTGTTTAAAAACCCTGTGTTTATAGTTATAGTTTAGTTTATAGTTAGTGAACTATGGTGAGAATTACGATTTAGGATCAAATATACTTTTAACTTAAAGGGTAAACCTCATTCCATGCTAAAATCAGTTGGCAGCTTGCCCAAATATCTATGCATTTTGGAGGTCAGTCTTCTCATTTATGGAAACACATGGACCTCGAAGATTCCTACCTGGGAATGTTTTAGGGAACCTCTGATTCCCTATTTAAAAAATAGAGCCCTTTGTTTCATGGATTCCCAACTTGTATGCAGAACAGGGGTTCTGAGGATATCCAGATTTTGGATGCTAGCCTAGTGACGTAGAAAGTACTTCAACTGGAGACAGTAAGGAGAACAACAGTGGAAGGCTCCACACCTCTCTCTGCACACATTGGCTTTAATGCTGACCTATGCTCAAAAGTGGACCCAACATGAGAGATGATAAAAGCCACCATTACTGGACTTATGCGTTGCCATTTCTGGACCTTTTAAATGCTGATTGCCTGTACTTAATACTGATCTTTATGTTTCAGTAATTTCAGTCTCACACCCTAAACAAGCATGCAGATCCCTGTTTGATATGTGAGGATATTTGCTGAACACCTGAGCTGCATCCCCATTCTTGCTTCGTGATTCAGAAAGCAAAGGCAGGGGATCAGAACACTAACCAGGCAAGCAGTGCTCTCCAGAACTGGGCACAACAATGGGAAATTACATAATCTTCTGGCACAGGTCCACTTAAGCTGTGATAACAATCCTACTAGGGGAATAAATGTTGCAGAGATCCCGCTATGGGCAGTAAAAGGGGCCCACATTCACTTGCTGCAACCTTTTATTATCCAGCCATGCTTGGAAAGGTTTAGTTTTAATAAAGCGGGAGGATCCTGACTTTTTAATATTATTAAAGAAATAAATAACACCTACTTCATTTCAGGAATGTTATCTGGAAAATTTGTATGTTAGCTTTTACAATGTTTCCCCAAACCACAGCCATCAAGTGAATGTGTAAATTTGAAAATGTTTTTGAATTTGTAAATGAATGAAAATGTCAGATTTAAAGAAATGTTTTTAGTTGTTGTGTAACAAAAAGAATGTACACCTGACTGTGTTTTGCTTTCATTTGGGACACATTGTCACATGCTCCCAAAAACCCCAGCAACTTTGGTGAGAGTATCATGTTCAGGAGCATTGCAATAAACCTAAAAAGTCAGCAGCCATATACCTTCATTCAATTTGTCTTTGAAGCTAAATGGTTTCATTTAAAGTTTCCATTTTACCATGAACATAAAAAAGCAATTTTAGCTATCTCTAAACAGGAGGACAGAGCTGGGTGGTTGGAGAGATGAGCTGATCGATGTGATACAACTCTTTTACTGTCCAAACATGATGACCAAGCAATGCTGTTGAGATGCAGTACAGAAAAGTGGCCGTGCAAATCTCAGAACTGGATGAGCAGAAATAAAAATTCTATGGTAGATAAAGCAGCTCCCTTATAGAGATTTGATTTCCATATTTAGCCTTTTGCCTGGAGTTCAGCTTTAAGCTATAAACGTAGCTCTACTTTCAAGAAAACTTGCAGTTTGGACCGAGTTACAATCTGGCTGATCTCTAAAAATAACAAGACTGTACCAATGTGATCTAGCTTCCTCTACCTGTGTGACAGAATCACCGTGTTCCTGTCTCTTTTTTGTCTCCCTGACATGATTTGTTTGTTCAGACGTCTCCCCGGCACAAAGAAACAGGCTTGCCTGACACCAGCTGACAAGGCACCCAGTAATTGCCATAATTTTCTTGAATAAAAGTGCTGTTTTAGTCTTTCCTCATTACCAGCCATGCCTCACTCGCCTACACCGGTGATCCAAATGGACGTGCTTAGTCCATTGAATGACAATAAAGAAAGAATGGAGATATTTATTAATAAAATGATTCCAGGGAAGAATATCTTTAGGAAGAGTCCAATGATTAGGAGTATTTCTTTGTGAGGTGTTTTTGAACAATTTTACGACGGCTTTGTCAGTTTGCACAGCTGCGAAGATCTCAGGGGTCTTCAGTATTCTGACAATGGAAGCCAGTGTGACCTTAGCTGACATTTGGGAACGTATTTTCTATAATAAAATGACCTAAACTCCCTGTAGAGGATCCCATTATTATAATTCTCAACTTACAGAAAGAAAAGCAAACAAGATATTTCAAAATTGTCATTTTTTCCCATGATTGGCACAGGATGTGAATTCTTTCTCTATCTCTATGCCATGGCTCTAGGTGGGGGTCCAATCCTGTAGACCTCATGGGTCTTCCTATTCATTTCTATATCACTATATTAAAAATTGATAATACAATTATTAGTCCACAATCTCTGTGACCAGTGACCAATCAAATGCAGGGACTTGTGCCATCCATGGCTATAATACTCTGCCGTCATGGCAAACAATGTATTGTGTAGCAACCCTTTATCTCTTGCATTTACTGTGACCAGAACAACTCTATTTCATGTGTTAACACTAATTCTGAACTTTTCTCCATACCTTCTTCTTCCTATGTTGAGATTGTCGATCAACTTTATTATTAACCTTTGTTATCAGTACTCCTCTGCCACTGCTGACGGTACAAAAAACACAAACCTCAATTCCTTTGTATTGTGTCTGTGCTGTGCAGGCACATATTTAGCACAGGAAGTACAACCATGTAGTAACATGTCTCACAAGTGCATTGAGTATAGACCAAAATACACACGTCAGATTATCATTGCTTGAGATCAATCATTAGGCTTGTCTCGGGACAGAATCTGACATGTGTACGGCGGTTTGATGACACCATGTGTCTTCTGTTGCTCATTTGCTAGTGTACGGTCCCCACCTGGGTACAGGGGCCGAAACCTGGCAGCAGCTCACAGCACAACATCCTTACCTCTAGAGGCTCTGGGAAAGACCAAGCTGTTGCTTAGTCTCTGCGCCCCGTGTACATCTCTACCCACTGGGCTGGTGACACAGAGGGTCTACCACTCTACCCTATGGAGCCGCGACGATTGTTTTCATCGATACAAATTCTAACATTTCTATTAAGTGGAAGTATGGCAGAAGTCTGTGTGAGAGAAAAACCATAACGGGATTTTCCAGCTGACATCACTGCCTTTCATACACTGTATCAGCACATAGGCATTCCTGGATTGACCGCATTCAGACCACTCTAGGAAAAGCCACACATGAAACTGAGAATAAATGAATGATAGAACAGAAACACTTACTTGAAAAATGCTAATTCATTCTTAGGTATTTGGCCAGAGTTGTAGCAAAAAATTATAGGAATTGGTCAAAATATACATATAATGGAGGTTTGGCAGAAACAAACCTCCATGATGATTTAGCAATGAGCCAGGCATGTGATAAACCTATTCTTAATGTTACACTTCATAGGAATAGGAACTTCTGGAACTCCTGACTCTGACTCTCACAGATCCTCAGCTATTTATTTCACAGGTGAACAAAGATTGCACTCAGCCTCTCTCATTTCCATCTCAGGCTTCTCACTTGCAACCCCAACCTCCTTTATAGCTTCAGTTAAACTGGTGGTTGACCTGAGGTTCCTTGATCGATAGGAAAGGGAAACAATCATTACTGCCAACTGACAATCTAATTTCAGTGTCAGCAGCCTTGTCGCCGAGGAACAAACTCGTCTTTTTACTGTGATCCTAAAACCAAACACAAAAACATCAAAATACAAATACCGGAAACACTTTTGTGGCAAAGTTGATAAAAGTTCATTCAAGTGTGCTTACCACTTAACAACTAACTTTTCCATATTGGTTTTTCATTATTTTTTTTTTTTTTCATTTCTGCTCACTTCTAAAAGTATCAGTATTCACCCAACCTAAAGGTTCATTCTAATATAATAAAAGGAAAGTATGTGTGAAATGAGTGAACTTGAAGCTTTGGAATCTCAAATATTATGAAAAGTACGTGGTTCTAAAGATAATATGTCATGGGACTCTTGGACCTATTATAAAAACTATCCTGCAATCCAGGCTTATCTGAACTAACTCGGTTTTCAGATGTTACCGGTGACAATGTGTACATATATAGAAAAGTGTACTTGCTTTTGTATTTTTGGATGAGAAACGAAAGGTTGTGTTGTCTGCTATTTGACAAGTAGAGTGACCACCATCTGAGCTGCCTTTGCTCCAGCACTCCCTCTCGTGGTGGGTTCAGTTACCTGTTGGTAATATGATTTCCCCTATGTAATAGGAAGTTGCCTGAACAAGGAGTTCTCGTAGGCTCTGTTTCCAGGTTCCTGTCTCCATTTTTTAATCCTAATTATGACTTTTCAGTATCTCCAGCTCTGTCTGACTACTTCTGATTGCCCCCCGCTCTAAACTTTGGCTCATCTGACAATGCTTCTGCCTTACCTTCCTGTATTACGCTTTACAAGTTACCAGCTCCTGTGTGTACAGGGACCAGAACCTGGGCACTGCCTCCTAAGCTCCATCACCCCTTGCTGGGTGCACTGGTGAAGCTGGAGGCTGGTGTTCTAGACATTGTGCCCCATACACGTCTCTGCCATGCCAGCTGGTGACACAGAGGTTCCACCACCCTGCCTGTGACACCGTGACACTCAACCCCTCCAATCTCTGATCTCTACAACCTAAAGGATGATCATTCTTTAATCCAAAATAACAAATAAAAGGGGTCTTTAGGATATTACAGGAAGTGCGGAGAAAAATAAAAACACCACAAGCTTAATATTCTGATAAGAAACAGAATTTTTGGGATTCAATAAACAAATATACCAAAATGCACCCAATTGTCCATGCAACGCAGTTTAGCCCTTATTAGTAGAGGGCAAATTTAGTATTTGCCTCAGCAAAAAAAAAATAAAAAATGAAAAACTTCCAATTTACACATTTAAATATTCCACATTATCCATTTTGTTGGATTGTACTGAAAAAAAATATTACATGATTGTGACGTAAAGCGGAACTAAACTTGTGTGATTCACCTGTCCGCGTTCCATAGCAGGGTGCCGCCATCTTCCCTTTCTTCCCCCTATGGCTATGCTGGTTGGCCATGCTGGTAAGACGTAACTCCTGCGCAGGTGCAAGAGTTGCCAGGATATACGGGTTTCAAGGCAACCAAAAATAAGGCTACACATTACGCAGCTCAACTTTGCCACCAGAAACCTGAACCAATCAAAAGATAAGATGCATTACTGATCTTAATAATGACCTGCTTGATCATGGAAACTGAAACATGCAAAGTTATTTCCACTTACAGGAAAACAATACCTTCACAGTAAAGTACATTTATGCTCAGATCTGTACCTAAGATATGTATATGGCACTCCCATCTTTATATAGAGATATACTTACCATTGCGCCCCCAGCTCCTCTCTGCCAGCTCTCTAGTTGACACTTGCATGGTATGGCAAGCAAAAGTATTCGGCTCCCATAGAATCCAATGAGTGATGGAATTACTTACAGGTTGGCACTTGCACATGAGCTCATGAATGAGTAGCAGGGATGAGCCGCCATAATTCTATTTACCCAATGGCACTTCCCATAGAGGAACTGCCATGCACTTTTTAGGACTGTCGCTTTCTGTGAATCATGGGGAAAAGGTAATTTTTTAAAACTTTTTTTATATTAATCACAACATGATACAGAACTAAATAATATAAACAATGAATACTTTATTTTTTCCCCATTCACCCAAGATCTCCTAGGCTGGATTTAAAATCGCCTGGTGGTTCCTGATTATGTTTCTCACCATGTATCATTTTACATTACCATTCAACTCACGTCGTAATTAAGATAACCAATAATAGACCAGTTAATGCTGATTCCTTTTTGGTTTCTAACAGTATTGCTTAATATAGTTCATTAAAAACAGCTAATTACCATTCAGCAATAAAAATAAAAGGCTTTTAGTAAAACGATGTGGATATTTCTCCGCAATAAAAATGAGGGCAGTCAAATGAAGCCACATTACAGGTAAGATGGGAGAGGGGACTTCGGAAGGTCAGTGGAAATTGTCTTGTCATACCAGGCAGGCCTGAGAAATATATACATACACACAATCACTTAAATCACAGATACAATACACATATTTCTGTCCATCCAGTCCTAAAATCTACTTATAACAACATAAACCCTTATAAATAACAGAGCCCCAGGTGATCTGATTCTGCACAGTTGTACAAAGATGGGCTACTACCAGTTCCTGGGCAATGAAGGAGAAAAAGCAGAATGATGGGCTCATCTTTATATCACTGTGCCCTCTACTTTACCTAATTACACATGGGCACTTCAATACAACTGGCTCCTCTCTCTCACATGATTTGTATAGGAGATTGGAAGAGGCTGAATGCGGTAATTACTGAATGGGAAATCTGCCGTATTATGGACTGAATGGGAATCCCAGAGTCTCCCGGAATGCATATGTCACATAACACCTAAAAAAAAAAAGTGCCAATCTCACGCATGCACAGTGAGATTGGCAATTTTTTTTACATTTTCAGAAGCAAAATCCGTTACCGGATCTTGTGCCTGTGCATTGCAACGTTGGGTTTAAGAAGTACCCAGAAGAAAAAAGGAAGAAGATGGCGGCCCTGCTGGTTACTCTTGACTGACTGGAAATGGATTGTGGAGAGATTGAGGGCTCTTTGAAAGTAAAGCTGTCATGCTTGGAGAGAAGGAACTAGTAGAGGATGCCAAGACACAGAATCCAAGCAACAGCCTGGTTTTCTCAGAGTCTCCAGAGGTGAAGATGTTACACTGCAGAGTGTTGTCAGGTTGTGGTCCTTGGGCATACCAGAATGGGTAGAACAATGTGCAGTACTGAATCCACAAGCAGAGAATAGTCAAAAAGGCCAGGGGCAAGGCAGGCAGCAGACAAGCAAAGTCAGAAACAAAGCCAGGGGTCAAAAGCCAGAAATCCAGAAAATAGACACCGGTGACACAGGGGTCACCAAAGACATGGGGAAACACAAGAGACACAGGGAGCGGCGGGAGGCATGGGTGACATGGGGGTCACCAAAGACAAGGGAATACTGGAAGAGCACAAGGCAATAGACAAGGAAACAACAGACTGGGCACCAAGTGGCTAATACAGGAGCTGGACTGGGAAACAATAAAACAACCAACAGGAAATACCCAGCAGAGCTAGGGAGCTTGGCACTAGTGGGGACATGTTGCATGAACGCTGAATGCTGCGTGTCTTCCTGGGCTTGCTCTTTAGCAAACTATTTCTGTACAAATTACTATTTTATTTTATAAATCTGATGTTTAGCTTTAAAAAATGTAATGTCTTATTAGCCAAAAAAGGCTAAAAAGAACGCTTAAAAACAATTCATTTTTAGAATGCTGTATAAAAAAGACTCTAAAAGACAGCTCTCTATTATATACATTCCAATAGCTCTTTCTATTAGATTGGCTAATTAATAGAAATCAAGCTTTGGGATTTCTTTCTTTTAAACATCAAGTAAAAAAAAAAAACAAAACACCATAACCCGCTTTTATCTTTTGCACTGCAAAGAATAACTACACCCAACATTCATGTTTTTTTTTCAGTCCCTTTGAATGAAGTTGAATGGATTTTTCATTGCCTGCCGAATGGCGTCTTAGACCCAGAATGATTCTTATGAACAATTTTCAATTTTTCTTTTTTGTCATTCTTTCAGTTGACAAAGGCAGGTCGTCTCACAGAATAATTATAAGAACATTTAGTAAAAGGAAGAAGAAAAGCAGGCTTGTTGTGCAAAGTTGAATAAAACAAAATTGGTTTTAATTACATAAGGTGTCGAAATAAAGGTTATTAACATATGTAGTGGGCTTCCTTTAATAAGACATCATGTTACATCACTAAGGGATACTTAATATCAAATGTTATAAACATCAATGATGTCTCGTTCTCCGACACATAGGCTTCATCGGGGGGTGTAGAGACGTTGCATTGATATGGTGATGTAACCAGAGGGTAAAAGAAGGTGACCATTAATTCACTTGGGGCAAGGATTGAAGGGTCGCTGGCTAGCAGCGGTTAGTCAGCACCTCCAGATCTAGTAGTACCTAACTTGAATGGTAGTGCAGTAGATATTACCCCCTAGTGTAAATAAATTGTTCTTTTAGAGCTAAAAAAGTAGTAGATATTTCAATAACTGTGATTTAAAATTGAGAATTTTTATCTCATCCCTTTGGATAAAGAGATATCTCCTGTAGGAATAGTGAGGGACTTATCAAAAATAGGAAGGAATGAAATAAGAAAGGTCCCGGTGTCTGTGACCCTTTTGACGTTGATGGCAACTGTAAGGGACAAAATGTCTGCAGCCTATCAGGGGCCACTCTTGACTGGATGCAGACATCTCATCCCTTACACTTTCCATCCTCTACACTGGATTTAGGTAAAACAGCTTGATTTTGTTTTTTTTGTTTTGTTATCTTGCAGAGAAATAAACTTATAAAGTTAAAAAAGGAAAAAAAAAATAATAATAATATTAAAAATAAATAATAAAATAATTAAGGTAAAAATGTAAAAGATTAATTAGAGTTTTGTTTTTTCTTGTGTTTTTTTTTTTCTTATATGTGTTTCTTGATTGTATAGTTTTATTTTTGAGAATACATAGGGTAGGGTTTTATTAATTTTTATTTATTATTCTTTTTTCTTTTACTTCATCTTATATGTGTTTCTTAATAGTATAAAGTGATTTTCCTTCCCTGTTGGAACAGAAAACTTTTTCTTTCCTCTGGATTATCCGCCTATTCTATGTTCTGAAATTATTTTTAACTTTATTGTTGTCTTTTGGTTTTTAATTTCTTGTGGTTTGGTTGACATATAACAATGAAATAAGTGCATAGTGTGTGTGTGTGTTGTTCACTAGAGTGACGATTATACCCGTCTGAATATTTCTTGCTGTGAGTGACTATCATATGGCATAGTCTATGACTCCTGTCTGTATGAGTGATGAGAACTCATTATTTGGGATGAGAAGGCTGAATAACATTCGGCACTATTGAACTTTCTATACAACAATCATAACTCACTATAATTGTCATTCCAACTTTAATAAATGTTAAACATGATTCTGTCTGAAAAAAATATCTACCTGTGCTGTTGCCCTGCTACTCACTGCAAGCGTTAACTGGTTAATTTTCCAACACAATGATGAATATACTTACTTCTCTACTACTTGCAGAAGGACAGGTGATGCAACCTTACCTGTCTGATTGCAATTTCGTAAATACACCCACCTGTTTTCATTCCACCGTGGCCACTGACCTCTTCTTATCCTGGTTCAATCTTTGGTGATTTTGATTGGCTGGGTCAGGATAACATACCTCCAGATAGGTGGGAATTCATTCAGTCCTGGCAGCTATGGAGAATGCCAAAATGTTCCAGGTATTCTGCTTTGTTTCAGATGAAGACAGTGAGTAGGCAGGTAGGTATGTTTTATTGCAGATGGGACATGGACATAAAGTCCTGCCTGATCACAAATTTTCAAAGCGGAACTTTATTTCCTCTTTCAGACCAGTCCTTGTTGCCCCTTTGCTTGTGCAGCGTGACTGGTCTTGTATCCGCCCACTCTTGGGCAGCCTGTAGGTGGATGGAGCTGCTGGACCCCTCCCACAGCTTTCCTCTCTGCAGAGTCTATCTGTAGCTCAGTGATAATGTTACTTCTACATCTAGAAGGTAATTTCAGGGCTTGCAAAAGTCATTTAGTTCACACAATGTAAATGTATTTCCTTTGTGACTATTAAAGAATATTTTAAATGAAAGTTCTTGTTCCCAGAGTTCATCTTTAAGTGACGGCCTTTTTGCAAAAAGCCATAAACTCATCAGCTTGTCCTCAGTGGGGATTTTTTTTCCTTAGAATTTTAAGACAAGGAAAGTTTGCTAATCACTTACAAGAGTGCACTGCCAATTACTTCCCCCAAGGGCTGACCTTTTCATCTTCTGATGGCAATGCAGAACAGCACAGCCTTGAACCGGTATAGAAAACATTCATCAGCCTTCTAAGCCGGAGTATCTCCCTTTGGTTAGAACTGGCTGCAATGGCAAAAATTTGTACACTAATTAAAGCAATATTTCACATAATGTCATAATTTAAAATGAGATTGCGAAAAGGGAGTTAGTTTTAATACAAGTGCGTATTTTTAAAGGCAATCAATAGCCTTTTTTTTTCCTATAGACATACATGCGCTTGAGATCAACCTAATCCAAATAATGATATGACTTTATCAAAAAAGAGGGCACTTTAAAATTGGGCTCATGAAACTTCCTTCTACATTTTTGTGATCACAGCATTTTTCATTTACTTTTTTTTTATATTGCGTTAGTTACCTTGCTAAAGGATGAATATCAGTCCTACTTTTCCCTCCCAATAACGCCTTTAACCATTCACTTCATATTCACATACAAACCTGCAGACACATGATGCATAATGTCCTAAGACTGCCAGGAATTTTTGAGTATCATATTACTGCTTGGGTGACGTCGGTACTTCCAATAGGTAGGTTAGGTGTTTAGTTTGGGGTCTTTGTCAAATTCTATCTGAAGCAAATAAAGCTGACCATCACCAATGTTTCCCAGATTCAGATTGGATTTAAAACCCGGGGCACTGACAAGGTTGGACATTATTTCAATCATCGTACGGCATTATGTCTGTCAATGACAAGTGTAGCATACGGCATAGCCAACCCAACTGGTGGATGATCCAAGTCATGTTGGGGATGTGGCAGTATATGACAGCATAAATAATGAATTGCTAGTATATTGGTAGATGATGACAGACTGTCAATGGTCGCTGCCTGGATTGGCCTAGTCATACCCTATATCTCTTATTAGATGAGGTTATACATCAAAATTCCTGTTGACTTCAATAGATTTGAAATTTGGCTACACAGGTTCAAAACTCTACGGCCGTGTGATAGCATCATGAAGAAGAGCAGCAACAAGACAGATCCACAGCAAACCCAAACTTTAGTGCTGGATCATTCATCACTGGTGATCATTCAAAGAAGAGAGACTAGGTGCGTTATGGTGGATGTGATGGCAGACTGGATGGTATGGGTCAATGTTTGCCAGGGATGGGATTTAATTGAATGTGTGCTAATCCATGCCAGACAGGGTAACAGGTCCATTTAAAGAGCCCATGTAACCGGCTGTTTTGAGGCAAAGTCAGGGTGTCTGCTGATAGGCCAACCCCCAAGCAAGGCATAATTAGTTCCAACCCCAAGCAAGGCATAATTAGTTCCACTTACCATTTGAGCCATTACTTTATGGCTGTGATATAGCTGGGCTTTCAAGCATGGTGGATCATTAAACTTCCCCTATAAAACAATAATTGGTAGGCTAGGTTGGAACACTGGAAGATGTGATCATCCATGCAGGTAAGCATTAACACCATCCAACATGGAAAGTTGACTAGAGTTTCTTGTATAGCAGTGGGAGTCTACATCAATGTGTATACCATTGTAGGAGATGGAAGACTATCAGCATGTATAGATATCAACAAAAATGGAAGAGTATCAGCACGTGTATATATTTATATCAACCAAATCAGTTAAATCTCATTAAGACCTACTATACTACTGTAATTAACCTTATTAAATATTCAATTTTTATTGAACAAATGCATAGATATTCCAACATCCTTGTTAAAAAAACTGCCTTTGACAACTGTCTGCCAGCTGGTCCCTGTGTTGTCTCTTGTGTTTCCCTGGTGGAAGGTGCAATCATTGTAGAAGTAGAAGATAAAAAGAAGGGTAAAACCCTGTCCATCTTCTCACTTTTATCATATCCTGTCTGCTTCCAAAATATACAATAATTGGGAGAAGATTTCTCTTCAAAATGAATGATTAGCCATTCTTTGGATAGTTTTATCCTGAAACAGTTGTCTCCATCAGAAGTTTTCCTCTAACCAAGATCCTCCAATCAAGAGGTTGCTAAAGGTTCCTTAAACTGTGGCTGATTGACCTCTCAACTGATGATATTTGCATAGTTCTGGTCCACCACTAACTGGTAGAGCCAGTTGCAGGACTTTAATGATGTTGTTAGTGGGCAGGTACGAAAGAAGAAGAAGAAAGAATCCCCTTTCCACTAGTCAACATTGTAAGAGCCTTTTTTCCCACTGACCCTAAAAAAAAATATTTTAGCAGGGGTTCTCAGATATCTTTACCTATTGTCAGGAGTTCTTTAGAGCAGTGTTTTTCAACCGCTGTTCCGCGGCACACTAGTGTGCCTTGAGAGATCTTCGGGTGTACCGTGGGAAATTATCCAATTTCAGTTAATTGGTCCCAAAATAATTTATTTACTGCAAAAAATTTGTCTTCATTTGTCTATACCAGCGATGTATAGTGATAGGCAGAACCAAAAAAAACTCTTCCACTAGATGGCAGCAGGTAGCTAATTTACGTGTCTGACTTTTTGGTGGTGTTCCGTGGGATTTTTCTAATTGTAAAATATGTGCCGCGACTAAGAAAGGTTGGGAAACACTGCTTTAGAGGTAAAATGTTTGAGAAAAGTTGCTATCACTTTCTCTGGTGCCAGCAGTAACCAGAAAGGGTGAATCTTTCCAATGGAGGGCTTCAGATACACAGCCTCTCATCCTATATACAATGAAGTTACAATACTGCAGCCTAACCTCTGCAGAAGATGATTTCTCCTATCTGCAGCTGACTGATGACATCATCTCAGCCTAGGCAAAGTCAATGTCGCTGCAGAATTGCTTTTTGGAAAGGTTATATATGATGGATACTATTACTATGTATTGCAACTTGTCTTGAGTGTGTTCATGCAGACATGAAGAGGTACTGAAAGGTTCCCCTAAACCAATAAAAACCTAAAAAATCACTGGTGAGATCTATAGAGCTTTAATTGCAGTCTGAGAAGCAGCAAAGATCTTTGTTTCCATTTAATCCACCTATACGCTTTCATCTAATTATTTTACTTGCCGAAATCTCCAACTCAGCAACTTACCATCCCCAGACTTCAAGTGGCCTTTATTTCCACGATGCTTCATCCATCACCGTCTCTGTCACACACGGACTCCTTGTGTCAAGCGCGCTCCCCATTTAGGTTTACCCTTCCTGAGGGTCTCACATTGGTGGCACATTGCAGACGCAGCACGATTGTCTTGTCATGCTGGATTTAAGGTAGAGTTCCGGCTCTCACCTCTGACATTTTTGGATGTGAGGTGACACTTTCAGGTTGCTGATGCAAGAAATAAAAGTTGCGTGAGGCCTTCAGTTTGGAAAAAAAATGTTCCTGCTGATCCCTGCCAAGCTTAGCTGGAATATCAGAATATAGTGGTGAGGGGAAACACTTATCTAACCCAAATTATTCTTTTTACATTTTTTACACCTTGGTCAGGTACTATTGCTGGGATCCTATTTTTTGGCTAGTATTTGGCTCAAAAAGGTGAACTAAAATTGTGCATTTTTATAGGTGTAATCAGGCAGATCATTATTGAAGAAAGGAACAAGTGTAGTTCCCTCTGTAATATGCCCTCCTACAGTACCTGCCCAATCTCTCCAAAAAATGCCAAACAATGCATGCGCAGCTCGGCTTCTATAATTGGCAATCTTGGCTTCCCCTGCATGTGCCAAGAATGATTGCAGCAATGTGGGAGGTACATCATCCCGGCCCATTCAATCAAGATGGCCAAAGAAAGTATTCAGGAAGAGAAGTGAGAAGAGGGCGGTGCCTTGCGATGGAACGGGGCCAAGTGAGTATTAAAGGTTTACTTCTGCTTTATGGAGTTCTTTAAAAAAAATTGAGACCTCCATGAGTAACCAAAAACATTTTCAATATGTAATAATAATATAACTGAATGATACATGCTGGGAAATTATATGTTTAAGGCTTTAACTCTGAACAGCAGGGAAACTTTTTACATTTTGTTCTTTAAATGCAATAGGTATAGGTATCTAAATTTGACTTCCTCTACTTAGCGAAGCTCAAACTAGGAAAAGAATGGGGCTGAGGGTCAACCAGATGCACCACATGAGCATGCTGAAAGGGGGAGACGGAAGAAAGGATGGAGATTTCAATATTTTGCTGTTCTTTCAATGTCCAAAAAGTAGATTTGGCAGGGGAGGTAAAACACCTGCATATCTTACAACATTATATTTCAGTTAAATTCAACTAAATACCTTGCTTATTGTATCAAAATAAAAAGTGTGTAAGTCGTTTCCTTGGAAAAGCAGTCATCACCTATGTGGAAAAGCAGAGGAGAATATCAGGCCTCTGCAGAGAGATTACTGCTTCCATACAGAGAGTTTAGGGCCTTTTATGCCCCCTGCAGGCAGGGAACAGGTTTTTTACTTACTAATTCAAATGAACTGTAAGTAACCTGTTTATAAAGCCGGCAATCAGCACGTTTACCAGCAAAGTGTTACTTAAGTAGAACCGCAAGTTTTGGTATGAACTCGGCTCTGCCTGTCTGTTGTTAAACAACTGAACCCCTCCTATCCCTCTTACCCCCCCCAGGCATTGGGACTTTTGGTTTTGTAGTGTAAGAGAAGAGCTGTGATGTCTTATTAGAGATAACCCAAGAAGTGTGCAGGGGACACAGGTCAGCCATGGATTTCTGAAAGGTCCAATAGGCACTTACCAACTCCTATAACAATATTCCTTCAATAGTATGTATTTAATAGAGTAAAGGAGAACCTAGCTGGCCTCATGGGGCAGAAAGTGAATGTTTCATTCTTGGAAGTGTAGCCACCTTTGGAGGCAATTAGATATATTTAAAAAATCACCATTATTTTCCTGTCAGTCTCAGGAGAGAAGATTTGCTGTAGAAGTTACCTACTCAGAGTCAATTACACATTTTTCTAATAAGTGAAATCATACCAGACTTTTTCTAAGGAAGATAAATGGCTTTCTTGGTCTAATCTGTCCCCGAACATCAGCGCTTATTTCCAGCTCCCAATTCGATGTCTCTTCTCCGCTCGTTACCCTAATTCCCGGATTGTCGAGGCAAAATGAGGACAGGTTGATTAAAGTCATTATCGATGTCCTCATGGTCCTGTGGCCGTGTAATCAATACTGGGACTGGTGAAGAGGAACATGACAATTGATTATGCTGATTTCGGAAGACTACTCTTGCAGTTCAAACATCAATTCTGAATGTATTTTACAGATACGCGACTTGTGTCTGCTATTTATAGGAATGACCCAGATGGCCTGTGATTATGAATATTTTTTTTTTGGCTGTAAACTTGCTGATATTACTAGTCTTTAGTGAGTGGACATGCTGCATCTTCAATAATGTCCCTAGTTATGGGTAAAAAGATAAGCTGGATTTCACTGTTCTCTAGTGAATGGATAGCTGACCTCTAGTGAATGATGTCACTGACCTTCAATGATTAGATTGGCTGCATTCTCAGTGATGTCACTGGTCTCTAGTGATTGGATAGCCTGCATTCTCAGTGATGTCACAGGTCTCTAGTGATTGGATTGGCTGAATTCTTAGTGATGTCACTGGTCTCGAATGGGTAGACTGCATGCTTAGTGATGTCACTGGTCTCTAGTGATTGGATAGGCTCTATTCTCAATGATGTCACAGGTCTCTAGTGCAGTGGTCGCCGACTTTTTCAGTCACATAGTCCACTAAAATCACCGGCTCTTGACCGCGCATGAGCGGAGAGCCGGGTGTCACTCAAAGGGGGAGAAACCTCCCCCAGAGTGATGTCATTATGACATAATCTGCCCACTCTCCCAAGGCAGATTTGAGCCTGCAATAGGTGAACGGGCGAGCTGTGTCCCTGGAGCCTAGGAACTTCCCTGAGCCTAGGAACTGTATGGGGGACATGGTCTGCGGCTCTGGCCCGTGCGTCCCTCCAGCGGGGTCCTTCTCCTGACCTCGCTCGGGGGTGCACCGTCCAAAGACGTGGACCCCCAAAATTTTCTCACGGACCACTGTTTGGCGACCGCTGCTCCAGTGAATAGCTGCATTCTCTGTGATGTCACTGGTCTCTAGTGATTGGATGCATTCTCAGTGAGGTCACTGGTCTCTAGTGATTGGATAGGCTGCATTCTCTGTGATGTCACTGGTCTCTAGTGATTGGATAGGCTGCATTCTCTGTGATGTCACTGGTCTCTAGTGATTGGATGCATTCTCAGTGAGGTCACTGGTCTCCAGGGATTGGATAGGCTGCAATTTCGTCTATGTCATTAGCCTCCAGTGAATGTATAGGCTGTGATTTCAGTGATGTCACTGGCCTCCAGTGAATGTATAGGGTGTATTCTTAGTAGTGGCACAAAGGTCACCATTACAATTAAATTGACAATCTGCCATTTTTAGTGATATTACTGCTCTTATTAAGCGATATAAAAGGTTGAATCCTCATGAATCCACCACCATCCACACCCCAGCCTCCGTCCATCCCATAAGACCTCAGATCTGGTTTAATTAATCTTATCTTTCTTACGGCCCTTAAAGTTTAGGCTTATGGAAATTTCCATTTGCAAAAAGCCAGCAAGGGAATAGAAGTGACACAAGAAGCGTGTACACAACAACCTGTCTGATATGCCGAAACAGAGGTTTTTCCACGCAGTAAGCTCTAACCAAGCGCTATTAAAGGAATCACATACCGATGCCGTCTGTTCAGACTCCTGCCGGGAGAGGAATAGCCTCGGAGATGTGCTTAGCTAAGCTAGGACACCAACCTGGCTGTTTAAATGGAAAACAAACGGCTTTTGTACGAATAGGAGCCATTATGCTCAGTCAAACAGAACATTTAAACACAAGAGTTGTGTCTGCAGCTGCCTCTCCCATTCCCTTTCCCCAAATTGATGGTGATTAAGAGTACTCCTGGATCGATTCATCAAGCTGTGCTGAGATTATCTATGTACAGAAATTCATTGAATAAATTTGGCCCGTGGTAAAATATGGTCTGCAGGTGACATAAAATAGTCTCCCAACGCCGTGCTCTGTGCGCAAAGGGAATTGATGAAACAAATTATCGTCTGTTTGGGATGGGGACTCGAGACAGCGCCAAACAATTGGGAAGAAAATTACTTTATTTGCAGGCGTATGAAAAATGATTTTGTTGTGTTGAGTATAGTTTATAGTTTTGAAGATTTATTAAGATTTTATTGTAGTGTTTTTAAAGATGAATGCAAACAGGTAAATGCATAGATAGGAGCTGTTTAAATTTTAAAATTGTATTTTTGGCCTTCCAGTCCTGAGATTTACATACCTATGACACATTGGGCCTGATTTATTGAAGCTCCCCAAGGCTGGAAAGGATACATTTTCATCAGTGAACCTGGGTGATACATGAATCCTTGAATGGATCTGGTCAAGGATTAAAAACATTTGTTAACAAATAGCAAATAACTTTTAAGAAATTCATTCCAGGTTTGCTGGATCACCCAGCTTCACTGATGAAAGTGTATCCTCTCCAGTTTAGGAGAGGTTTAATAAATCAGGCCCCTAGTACAGCCTTTTTTAGCGCCGCTGCATACCTGATTTTTGTTTGCTGTTGTTAAGTAAGGCTTGTGGGTCTTGCCCCGCCTTTCAATGCTAATTGGTCTGTGAAAGGAGAAGCAAAAGAGTGATACACTCATCATCCAGCACTCTGCTCTCTCTCTACCTATCAGCATGCTCTTTACACTGTAGCACATTTGATTGGATCTTAATGCTGCTTTCCCCTCCCTCACCTATTACCATGACAAGAATGGGTTTGGAAGTCTGCAAATGTGGCCATTAAAGCGGGAGGTGATGGGAAATCTTCCAATGGGAACACTTGTTCTAAACAGGAATTTCCTCCCGACTTTTGGGAGATTTTCCTTCACTTCCTGTTGCATGTCCAGTAAATGGATATGCCCACTAGGGATGAGCGAGAATGCCTCTGCCATTCTCTGGAAAGTATCCTTGAAGTTCCAATGGGCCTGTGAAATTTTGCCCAAATTTCACGAAATCATCGGAAATCCAGGAAATCACTATAGGAGGATTATTGTGGCTGCATTCATAGATACAGCCGTGGGAATCCTCCTGTCAGTGAGCGATCCCGGGCAAGCCCTCATTCTGACCTGTAGTGCCCAGGTATCTTTCACTGAGAGGAGGATTCTCACGGCTTTATTCATAAATGCAGCCGGGATACTCCTCCTCTCAGAGTGAGCCATGCGGCTTGTGTTTATTAATGAACGCGGCTGTGGGAAAAATCTGAGGATTTTTCCCACGCTGCATTTATTCATGAGCAGCCAGCGAGACTCACACTGTGTTCCTGGATAGAGAAACTCTATCCAGGAACACATAGTACAGGACTGCAACCAGGAAGGCCGGGCTGATAGCTCCGCTCCCCTGATTGGTCTTGCAGGTCCCAAAAATTTGGTCTCGCCAGCCGCATTTACAAAGGCAGTTCTCGTCTACATGTTTGGTAAGCAAGAATGGCACAATTCGGCACAAGACCGAATTTAATAAATTCGCTCGCTCATCCCTAATCTCCACGTAGAGAACAGCTATGAGTTCCGCTCAGTGGCAGAAAAGTTAGACAATTGTATTTAATCCATAGAGTTTACCAAGCAGATGAAACAATGAAATAGAAGCTGAAAGGGTGTCAAGGAAAAGCCCACAGTGACATTTCAGCAGCAGTGTCTCCATCGATCACTCCTCTGTCCTTCAGATACAGTGATCTTTGGGAGAATATAACTGGGATCGATTAGTTGTCATGAGATTGGTGAGACAATTCTGTCAGAAGAGAAAGATCAAAGCTCAAATTGAGATATGAACAGAAAACGCCGCAACATCAACAGAGATGATTGTGATATGAACAGCAGATTGCAATATGAAGCCAGAACTTTGCAATATCAGGAAAGCAGATTGTAATAATACATGAAGACTGAACAATGCAATGTGAACATAGAATGTTGTAATATAAAGGCATAACATTGTGTTCTGAGCAAACCTTATTGTAATAGGGTATGAGGACAGACATTTGTAATATGAACATGAAATATTGTGATGTGAAAAGAGAACACTGCAACATAAACAACTGTGATATGTGCAGGAAGAATTGTGAAGTGAATACTTCACAATATTTCACAAAAAAATAGTGAACTATCACAAAAAACTATCACAAAAAAATAGTGAACATTTAATATTGTAATATGAGCGCATGGCATTGTGTCCTGAAAGCAGAATATTGCAATATGATGATATAACATTGTGATATGAACACAGAACATTGCAATATAAAAAGAAACAATCGTGACATGCACAGAGGGCATTGTAATGTGAACACAGACAACGTTATGATAAACACAGAATATTGCAATATAAACATGGAACGCTGTAATATTAACACAGCATTGTGACATGAAAACAGAATATTGCAATATAAAGAAAGATGATTGCAACAGGAACATAAAACTCTGCAAAATGAACACACAGCATTGTAATATAAAACATTGCAGCAGAGAGAATAATATTCTAAACACAGAATACTGCAATATAAACATTGAACTTTGCAAAATGAACACAGATCATAGCAATGGGAATGCAGAACATTGCAATATAAACACACACAACATTGTGGCATGAAAACAGAATATTGCCAAATGATGATAAAACATTGTGATATTAACAAAGAACGGTGCAACATAAAGACATCTGTGATATGGACAGAGATCATTGTACAATGTGAACAGAGAGAATAATATTATAAACACAGAATACTGCAATATATATATAGAACATTGAAATATAAGCACACAACACTGTGGCATGAAGATAGAATATTGCAATATGAAGAGAGATGATTGTAAGAAGAACATAGAAAGCTGAACATAAAGCATTGTAATTTTAAGACAGACATTTGCATTTTAAACACAGAATACTGCAATATAAACATAGAACATTGTAACATGAACACAGAACATTCGAAAGTCAACCCAAAATGCTACAATGTGAACATAGAACATTATAGAACATAATATTGCAATAGGAACCTATATCTTGATAATATGAATGAACGAATATGGGTAGCACTACCCTTGCAGCGGCTGCTGGATTGGTAAGGTTCTCCTACAATGCTAGTGGTGACTATTCGCAGAAACTAGACCCAACAGAACACCAATAGAGCAGGACCAATATACTGCAAGTTTTACAAATAGGAGAACACAGGATCACAGAATACAGGCCATGAAGGAGGAAAGTTGTTAGCAAAGTGATTTAGAAAATAATGACAGCTCATATATTGCAACCAGAAAAACTGTATACTGCTAAAAAGCAAGACAGTCAAAGAAATGATATTTTTATTATTACTATTAATATTATTATTATTATTATTATTATTATTAATAAACAGGATTTATATAGTGCCAACATATTACACAGCGCTGTACATTAAATAGGGGTTGCAAATGACAGACAGATACAGACAGTGACACAGGAGAGGACCCTGCCCAGAAGAGCTTACAATCTAAGAGGTGGTGGAATTATCACACAATAGGAGAGGGGATATGGAATGGTGGGAAGTGGTGAGGGTTTTAGGAGACAGAGGAAGACAGGTAGGCAAGTATGAAAAAATGGGTTTTGAGGCCCCTTTAAATGAGTATTAGGCTAGTGTATTGGGCTAGCTGTGACCAACCTGTAGCCTATGTAGCCTCCACTATCTGTGTGGAATTGGCAGGTTCTCCCTGTGTCTGCGTGGGTTTCCTCTGGGTACTCCGGTTTCCTCCCAAAAACGTTCAGTTAAGTTAATTAGCTTCCCCCTAAATTGACCTTGGACTACATTAATGACATAGGGACATTAGATTGTGAGCTCCTTTGAGGGACAGTTAGTGGCACGACTATGGACTTTGTACAGCGCTCCGTAATATGATGGCGCTATATAAATACTGTATAATAATAATATTAAAATAATATGTTAACTGTCTAGTGATTGGTCAGTGATCTATGTGTCCTAGTTTTTCCATTTCCATTAGGTGAAGCGTTGTAACCTATAAATGGGTGTAATAAATCTAAATATGGCAGGGTATCCATATGACAGGGTTGAATGGTTCAATCTACCTTCAATGGGGGTATTTGGAGGTAGATAATGGTCACATGCCACTCACCATTCCAATGAAGAGTGAACTGGGTGAGATGTAAAAGTTATGGATATTGAAAAGATTTTGATGGGCTCATTTCAATGCAGCTAAGTCTTTAATTAGATAAAGACTTTGGCTTGTAATACAGGCAGATATAAAAGGAGCAACAAAATTCAACTCTGGAACCATTAATACATCTGTTCATGTGTGTAAATTCAAACAGTGTTAGTTAACAAATTTGGCCTGGTATCAGCCTATTGCAGTCCTTGTATTACAGAGGTAAAGATGATGGGAGACATAACATTTATGCTGCAGTACAAAGCCGCATGGAGGGGAGAGCAAAATGATCCAGAGATGAGATCATAAATCTGCTGCTAATCTTTTCACTGTCCATTCATCGGCTGAGAGAAGGACAAGACCTGTAAGTGTTACTCAAGTGAAAAATCCTGCTTTGTGAAAGAACTTTGGAAGGTACTCTTATAGGTATTGTATTTGTGCATTTAGCTGTTTACCTGCAGTTCAGCTTCAAAGCTGTTTTTTTTTTATCATTTTGCGCAAGAGAGTTAATAGAAAAAAAGACTTTCTGTTCTGCGTTGTTTATCACTTTGTCGATCCGTCGTTCCAGATCCAGAGGACACCGTGTTCCTCAGCTTTAATGCATTTCATTGAAAGTGTCACTATCTTTAACCCTCAATTTTACCGAACACGGTAATAGGAGAAGATGGCAGTAAACAGCTCGCAATCCTTTTTGATTTGATCGGAGGCGTCCTATTGGACGTCAGCCCACCAGGCCTGTACTCGTGTCTGCTATTCGACGCCAATGATGAGCCTATTACTTGATACTGGTATTTGGAATGGAAATCCCATTACCGCACAATAGACATTACAAATTGCCTGATATTTACAAATACAATTTATTCATTTGCATTGTGTGCTTTTGCCGGTGGAGCTTAATGAGAAAAAATTATATCCTGGTCTTGTATCACTTAAAGACGAGTTGAGCAAAAAGCTATTTACATGTAAATCAACATTTACCTGACTCTTACAATTACTCGGTGAGATAAACCGTAGCATTGAACAGGCAAGCGTTACGGCTAATGGAGGGATGCCTTGAAAACCATCCGGGAACGCGTTTTTCAATAAATATTCATTAAGAAAGACGACTGCCCTTTGTCTTGGTGCCCTTATCATGCTAGGTGACAAGGGGACATTAAGTGGCCAGTGGCGCTGTGCAAAAGCATAGCAGGTAAGCTTGATTCAGAAGCTCGGTTCAGTTGGGAACATGCTTACTATTGTAATAAGGATCGGTTATTTATCACACTTCATCAGGGATCATCTCTTCATGTCCCATCCAAATGTTCAGGAGATTAGGGACTGCTTAAAATTGACCATTTAGTAACTTTGGCACAGAAACACAGATAGCCATTACTGTGGACTTTTGAATTTAGGACTTGAAAGGAGGCGTAAGTGCAGGGACTACATGACAGGGTGAAGAGGGGGGTTACATGAGTGATAGGGTTAGGACAAAGGGGTGGAGGAAGCAAGGGCATATGTGATAGGTCGGGGTCGGACCAGCAGGTGGATCAGACAGGGTCTGGAAGCAGTGGGTGGGGTGTAGGTAGTCAGTTGGTAGTCAGTTGGAGCCCCAAGGTATAATTTGAAGGTCACTCATCCTACCTTTCTTTTCTAGGGTTTCTTGCTCATTGGGTTATGATTGAGCAAGGATTGGGGAGTGGGACTGTGTCAGGTTATTTGTACTTATCATGGCGGCTATGTATGGTAGGTAAGGTCCATGAAAGGTTTCATTTAAAAAGAAGGCAGAAAAAGGGGTGTGGGAACCCTTGAGAAGGATGGGTGTTCTTAATTGGTTTGGAGGTGATTTTCACTTAAGGAGGAGTGTAAATGGAGAAGGCTGAGCAGTCAGGTGAAATTTGTCCCTGAGATGGTGCATATCATCTGGGGGCTGGATAATTGTAAAAGGGGTGGTCTCCGTTGGGGTAATTATTAGGAAATGCCTTCATAAACCTTGGCCCAGGGAAAATTTGACTGCTGTAAAATGGTTATTTATTTAGGATGTTATAATAAACGGCCCCTGAGGCCATTTTGTACCAAGAAGGTTGTTGTCTTTTGTTGCTGTTGGGAAGAGGTCATGGGGTAGTTGCAGGTAGTGGTTGGAATAGCATGATTGTAACCCCTCTGTTCTGCCCTAGTCAAACACTTTATGTCAAACACATAAATTCACAAACATCTTCATAAAACAATAATACATATACCGACATCATTGGACATACATGGTGTACATTGGGGTCTCACATATCTTTCAACGCGTTTCGCAAGATGTGCTTCTTCAGAGAAAGAAAAGTGATGAGACTAGTACTTCTTAGCTCCAGTCTTAGTAATATTACAAGTCTGCAAAAATATTATATAGCAATATCTGCTCTCTGTTACTTTGAACTTTACTACTCTGACATGTTTATAAAGGTCAGGCAATGGTGTGCATCCAAGCTCCATGAAGTTATCTCTTCTCTATGGAGCACAAAGTTCCCTCGCTGCCATCTTCTGCTTTCTTCTCTTCTGTTAGACGATCTTCGGCCAACTTAATTGTCCGGGTTGAGATAACGTAACTCCCAGGTGCATGTGCCCAGGAGTAGATTCATTCCCAGCACACACAATGGAAGCTGGGATTGCCAGGTGTCCTGGCAAGCAAATCTGAATCTTCTTAGCCTTCTGCCAAGAACCCAGAGCAATCAGGCAGGTAGATGGAATTATTATGGAAAGGACATCCCCTGTTCTTTCCTGCAATAATGACCTGTCTGATCCCAGATTCTCAAAAGTCGAACTTCTGCTTTAAAAAAGCCAAGGGGTATGTGGTTGGAGGAGAACAAGTAGTTGAGACCTCTCTGCCCCATTCAGTAAAGAGCTCCATTCCCAAAGCTGGAGTTGAAAATCACACATCTTTGAGTGTAGCTTAGGTGTACTTTGAAGCTAACCTATGGGTCTCCACCCTTGAAATGTCCTTTGAACACACACTGACTAAAATCACCAATTTGATGAAGATTTCTCCGCAATCAGATCCAACATATGTCTTGAGCTCATATCATGCAACCATGGCAAAGCGTAAACAGCAGCAAGATTTGAGAAAGACGTAAACTGCTGTGCAAATGTTTCACTTTTTTATTTTTATCTACCCATCTCCGATCTAGCCTTGGTGGGAGGGCTGGTATTGTGCTTTACATAGCTTGCTTAAAAAACAAGAAGTCTTGGTAACATTCACAAAATCCTGAAACTCCGGGAAAGAACTGAAATCCGATAAATAAAAGGAACAAGCAGGGGGTATTCAGTTTGGGGGGAAAAAGATTAGATGAGGCTGGATGTCCTCATATCAGGAAATGGGAAAGGCTTTTTCTGACTTGCTGAAGCTTCTAAGAAGCTTTGTGAGAAGCTCAAAGTGTGCAGTGAAATCTAGACATTGTAAACCGGTGTCCAGAATTTATTGCACACTGTAAGCAAATAATGGACAGTTTAAATCCAGGAGAAGAGACTCTTCCAATTTTAATCCAGGAGAATGCAAGACTGAAAAGGTGGTAGAAGAGCAATTTTATAGAGGTGAAGGCTGGAGTTCACCTTTATTCTATGCATGAAGTATGATAACACAGCCATCCTCACTCTTATTAAGATCCTTTATTCATATGGCCCTTTCAGGTAATTTTAATAAATGGTTTTACAGATGAGCTTCTAATGTTCTCTTCAGATGGTCCAATAATAGAGTAAGTAGGTTAATCGTGGTTAGACAATTTATAATTTTACAAGAATAATAGGATTCTTGCCACCAATCTGTGGTGGCACCTTAATGAGACATTAAGTGATATTAATGTATAAACTCCACAAACGCATAAACTTGTGCATGTGCAGGCCCGGAAAATGGGACTTCATTTTTATATACCATAGAAAATTAAAATAAATGGCATAAAGTAAAAATTAAGCATTTAAAAGGTATTGCCTTTTGATTATGATGTAACAACCAATGTCACCGTAGCAGTGCCAACTAACAGTATAGCTCTGATGCTCTAGCTGTGAGATTCTTGGCCCTATGTCGTGTCTACGTCCACTTCTCCCCTTGCCCAATCACTATCTATTCACAGAATATAAAGCATTTTATGATTAGCCACAGAAAAGGGCTTACAAAAGAGAGGAGATGACAGTGTTGCATCACTGAATGAAAAGCATGGATCTCATTAACAAAGTGCTGTCCATTTACTCGCAGTAAAATTCTATTATTTACAAGGATGAGAGGTTACTGTTTAATACTAAATTATTATTGAAGAAATAATTCTATGACGGCTAAGCCACTGACATTCAAATATTTGTATATTCTTAGCAAACAATAAAAATGCTTTACAATAAACTCCCACTGACCTCTGTAGTTAAAGCCATTGTGGTAACATTCATCCTCAAATTCACAATAGAAGCAGTACCACATTTTAGCACCATTACATTACAGCTTTTTCTTCTCTTTCTGTCTACCGGCTCCTCCAATGCATTAGCAATCAGAAGGGTGGGCAGGTGGCCAAGTTACTTCTGGAAAGGGGAAGACAGGCTAGAAAAAAAGCATAATTAAACTAAGATTATTTAACTGCAAATAGACAGATGTGTGAATTTGAGCTGGTTTACCTGTCAAAGGATTGGTATTTTGTCTATCCAGACATATTTATCACACCTAGGCTCACAGAACAGCCCTCTGTAGCAAGGGAAGGGACCTGATCTTTTACCTACTGCAGTGCCACACACCCTTATATGCCCTTTACCCTCTTTCTGTGATTGGAAATGAAAGGAACTCCTCCTATTAGCATATAGGTTTTTATTAATTTATTAAGTAAACAGCTGTCACCATAAGGGATCTACATTGGTGGAGCCCTTTGGTTTTTGTCAGGTCAGGTATAGTATGGCTCACTAAAAATAAATATATACAATTGTACTCAAAGAGGCAAAGTCTGGACTTCTCCACCCATCTGGATCTGAGTCTGAAATTTACTGTTCGAGTATCTCTAGTTAGAAGCAACCCATGAGACACAGGCTAGAAACAAGAAATCCTAAGATGCCATTATGTTCCATTTCTCAAGATGAATTTTCCAATGATCAAAACCTTGAACCTTGCTTGCTTTACAGTGGTTTGTGGTCTCCAATATGAGCCTTTCACAGGGTGACAACATAGGAGAAAAATTGGGAAACAAAAACAAAAATGTTGCCACCCCATGACAGGAAGTGCCTGAGCAATCACATTTTTTTTTTTTTTGTTTTAATCTAAACTACTGATACTTTTGAAATTAAATCACCATATTAAAACCTTTTCTTGAAATATTAGTAATTTGGTTCAAATAAACTTTAATATCCACATTACTCCTAACAGGATGGAACCTGCCAGGTATTAGCGACAGGTTTGCTGGCCAGATTCCGGAAGTAATTGTCACGCAGACTCTGGAGCAGATGTTTCATAACGCAATGAAATCGTCGTCCCATCTCAGTCTTTTTCCAGATGTCCAAAACATAGCGACGTTCCAACAATGAATAAATTGGATTTGGATTTTCTGCCACTGGAAATATTTCATTCAATCCCCCAAAGGCAGCCAGTTATGGCCTTTTTGTACAAGTAATTTGGCGGTTTTCACAGACGGTAACTTCCCAAAGATGTTTCGCTTTGCTACAGAATGTGTGCGGAGACTGCGGAATACGCAGATCAGAGGTGAACATGGCGGAGATTTGTGGTTTGTCCAGATGCACATAATTGCTGGAATCTATTGAAATGTTACAGCGTAGCTTTGAATAATTGTAGAAAGCTTCTATGGTTAACCCTTTTGTGTCCAGAGGGTCACTGGAGCCTCTTTTACAAACAGTGGTCATTATCTCAAGTTGAGTTTGATGGGATAAAAAATTACAGTCATAGAGTGCCATAGGCATACCACCAAATACTCCCTAATTTGCAGTGATTCTCCCTCAGATGACCCTTTCCATCATTTCTCTATAGTTGTCCCTCTCTGCAAAAATAAAACTTTTCTTTCCAGACCCCTTTCTGCCACTGTTAATGGCAAGGACCATCGTTGGGGAAAACGGGCTGCAATGTGACCCCAGTGTTATGGAGGTCTGTTGGTGAAGAACGCATCTCAAATCTGAAGGCACATTTTAACAAAACAAGGGGGTCCCAAGATTTCCACCCCCACCCCAAGGAATAAGTCCATGGGTACATTTTACCCCATTGCCAGAAAGGGAAAACCGTAGAAAGAATCAACAACTTGATTAACCTAAAAAAAACTTTTTTTTTTTTTTTTTACTAATTCCCTCTGCAGGTTCAGTGATGTCCAAACAGAATCCCCCACGATGATCCCCTCTAGTATCGTCTGCTCGCACGCAAAGGCACACAGATTCACACAAAATTTCTCTTTTGGGGGCAGGGGGGAGAGGGGAACTACATTTTGCCACCAGCAAACCAAATTCTTAAGGAATTTTCAAGGATGAGCGAGTGAATTTATTAAATTCGGTCAACGGCGATTTAGGCTTTGCTTACCAAACATGTAGGCAAGAACGGCATTTGAAAATTCGGCCAGAGAGAACGGCATTTGAAAATTCGGCAAGCGAGACCAAATTTTTGGGACCTGCAAGAGCAATCAGAGAGCACTAGAGGTTTTGAATGGAGGGGTTTCTCCCCATTTAACCATTTAACAATGTCAGCATGTTCTCCTGTGCTCAGAGAGCAAAAAAACAGTTCCTTGGTAATTTGAAAACTGTACACAACAGTTCTACCAATTTTAGGTAAAGTTCTCCCTTTTAGGATCATACTGGATGATCCGGGTTTTGGCACCAAGTGATGACTTTTTGAAAAAGGTCCGGCTACACCTCAAGTTGATGCAGAATGTCAGCACAAATTCCCTTGCGGCATTCTTTTTGTTTTGGTGTGAAATCCTACTAAAAATCTCAAATTGACACATTGCTCAACTTTTAAACATTAAAAGTCATAATTTCAGCACATGAGGGAAAACACAACAACAACATGAGGGAAAACACAACAACATTAAATGGTGAATGACAACAAACTAAACGTCAGGAAGCACCAGCATTTGTCGTAAAGGTTTGGAGAAGTATAAACATTTATGGCAAGTGCTAATAATCATCTAACTGCTTTGTTTAGGAGACAGAAACACAATCTTATTATTTCATAGGCAGATCTCGTATATGACATTTTTGTTCCAGGGGTTTTGATAAACTTTGAAAGATCGAATCTAATGTGCTGCAAAAGACAAGTCCAGTGGGTATCTGACCCAGTAAATGTGGTTTTCTGTGTCATACTAACAATTTTGGCGTTCTCCTTCTCCTTTAACCCCCTTCCCTATTTACCACCTTGGCCTGTTTTGTGCAGTAGCTGAATACACCATTATTACGATTATTACTCTGTCCCCGACACAGATGTCTGAGTCTGGAGATAGGCATCTGTAGAGCTACTTGAAAGGAGTTTTAGCAATAATAAAATTTATATTATGTAGAGATTTCTTCTCTACGTGAAACGTGTCGTGCTGGGTACTGATGTTTATAAGTCGCTAAGGACGCGGTTCGCACCCCGCAGTGACTCCGATCCCAGCTTTGCTTCTTTAAGATCAGGATGATAAGTTCGTCGAATGAAGGAGAGATGAACAACAAAAGTGCTTGTTCACAGCCAATATACGCACCCAGCGTGTGGCGTTCTTTGTGTGTTTGCCGCAGGTTAGGGGCAAGACACGGCAGACAGTTTGTTGGAATTGTGACAAGTTACAGAACGGTGCAGATGAGCGAACTTTCCAAAATACATTCTTTATTTTAAGATTTTGGCAACTCTCATATGATGTTTCAGCATTGTATAATAATTGTACAGTATCATCTCCAGGTGTATAATTATAGGGGATCATGGAGAGAAATGCAGTGGCAGGCTATTGCTATTGAGAGGGAAACCCAAGCTAAAAAAGAAATAGTTTTAATGGTATTGTCAGTTACAGTACATTGTATAGAAATGCATGACTGTAGACTACTCTGCTGGGGTCCTAGTGTAGAGGGGTTAGTATAGGAAAAACAAAGGGCTAAATTTGCATTATAGAAAAGGTCAGGGTTTGGATTACAAAGAAGGTTAGTAATATTGTTACAGAAAGCATAAGTGTATAATGTATGGTTACAAAGAATAAAAAAATAGGAGTTTAAGGAGGGTCAATGTTGGGGTATAGGAAAGCTTAATGTTAAGTGTATAGGGAGGTTTACACCCTGCTGGCTTAAACATTCTTTTTTTTTTTTTATTCGTGTCCATTTTTTTTTTTAGTTTATAGAAAAGCCATATGGTAGTTTAAATACTTTTCCCATTGAGACACGTTCTTGTACGTTCACCAACTTCCCAGCAATTTTGGTGACAATAGTATGTTTGTGGGTTTTGCCATTAACTGACAAAAATGTCAGAAGCTCTAAACTGTGTTTTCCTGACTATAACATCTATTTACAGAAAAGCTGCATGCTTTTTTACAATATTGTCACTTGGGACGTGTTCCCATAGATCCCCCTGACATCCCCCTGGCAATACCACTGCCTGCACATCACTGCCACACCAGCAGACCTACCAAGCAGCTTAAAACAACAACTTCCAAACCTTGGGGATATGTAGAAAACCAGAATGTCACCTTCCCTGGAGTGTTTCTCTATCCTTATATGACAACCCTCTCCAACAGAATTCTGTAATGCTATCAGCATAACTTCTTAAGAAGCCTACCGGAGAAATGCGTCGGGGATAGAGATGTTTCATTAGCTTATGAAACCAACTAGGGTTTTTATGTAAAGACACCAAGGCACCATCTCCCATAACATTATTAATTGTAGTGGTTTACTTATGCAAAACATTGTTCTGAATTCCATAAATGCTAATTTGCTTTTCCTTATGTTTATTTATTATTGAAAATACATAATAAACTGCTGATAACAAAACTCCACCTTTTCTGGTTTTCTTTAATATTCAATGTTATACAATTGGAGTCAGCACAAAATTAGTAATATTTTGTTACAAATTTTAAAATAAAAAGATATTATGTGTTTCACATTTTTAATGAAAACATTTTAAGAAATATGTTACAAAAATTAATTTCTCTGTTTCACTAAACCTATGAATGAAAATATTGCATCATTATCTTTAAAACATGGAGAAACCTATGAAATAACTTTCAGGTCTTCAGGGAACCCCCGGCTATAATTACTATATCCACAGCTCACAATACATTACTGTGGTGGTCAGTGAGAATAATACCTCTTATTAATCTATCTATTGTGAATCTATCAATCTTATTAATTGTTGGCCATTAGTAAGAATAACACCCTTACAGATAGCCAAAAAAGTTTATGGTTGTCACAATTTTCTCATTGCTTAGGGAACCCCTAGCAACCTCTGGAGGAACCCACAGAACTCACACCGTTCTAGAATGATAAAAAATGTTTTTGCCCCTATCAAACAAATATATCAAAATGCTTTTAGTTGTATATTTACCAGATCAAAAGGGACCAAAAACAAGAAGTTCATTGTGGTTCTTTCTGCCTTGAGTTTTAGCCTAAATTCTTCCTTTTCTGGCTGCTCAGCCTAAAGAAACCACTTAATCAACCAGAATTTATTTTCCCTCCTAAAAGTTTGTTGTTGAAGAAGAACACATAACAGAATGTGAACACAAGTAGGAGGAAATATCGCTGCCAATTAAGGAGTCTGTTTTCAGGTACATTAAACCTTAATGCCTCAGCACAAAGTGAGCGTACCTCAAGGACCAAACACTTTACACACTTCATATATCTTCGTCCTTCATCCAGACACACCAGAACATTATTAATGTGGAAAATCTCACATTAAATTATTATAAATGGCTGTAAAAGCCCAGGCGGAATGAGCTTATTGTTGTTTTCGAACCCCAAAAAATGATTTTCAAATTGCAGTTAAAGCAAATGTCAAAGAATTGTAGAATGGTGTCGGCGGAGGAGGTACATGGGGGTTGGTATTGTGCACCTTTAGCCTAAGTAGAGTCCTGTACTGCTTTTGTTATTAATAAGTGTGGAAAGTTTGGAGTATAAAGCAGAACTAAACTAAAATAAAAAAGTAGGGGAGTACTATAGTATTGTTGTTAATAGGAAAAAAAGAAGAAATGAGAGAAAGGTGACCTTATTATTGTGTTGCTTCTATTTCAATATCCAGTCGCTGCTTAAGGAATGGACAAAACCTAGGTCTTCTCCACACCTAGTGGAGTTCCTTTGACCTCCCTTGCATGGTTCCTTCCACCTGTTTTACCCTAAATCCTGCCTGTTCTGGCTGCTCATGCTGATCTCTTAATCAACCAGAAATGACCTAGGTCAGAGGTCAGCAAACTCTCTTTCATGTCCCACCCTAATAGCTCTGCTCCTCACCAGGAAGGCCTCTGAAAGGAAATCCCTCCCCTCCGCAATGCATATGGAGGAGAGGGAATGTTCCCTATTTACCCTGGCGGCGGAAGTGTTAACGCCGGCTTCGGTAAATAGGGAAGGGAGCCACCACACAAAGGCTCAAGAGCTGCATGAGGCTCTGGAATACCAATGGCTCCGGCTCTGGTAGTTTGTTCCGGCTTTGATGCGGGTTGCCGGCTGGCATAAGGCCAGATGGGGCAGGGGGCGTTAGGCCGGAACAAACTACCAGCTAGGCCGTATCTGGCCTAAAGGGGGAGTTTTCCGCTCCCTGACCTAGGTCTTCTCTACACCTAGTGGAGTTCCTTTGGCCTACATTGAATGGTTCTTCCTGCTTGTGTTAACCTAAATCCTGCCTGTTCTGGCTGCTCAGCCTGACCACTTAATAAACCAAAATTGACATAGGCCTTCTCAACTCCTAGTGCAGTTTTTTTCAGCCTCCATTGCATGGTTCATTCAGCATGTTTTACCCTAAATCCTGCCTGTTCTGGCTGCTCAGCCTGACCACTTAATCAACCAAAATTGACATAGGCCTTCTCAACTCCTAGTGCAGTTTTTTTCAGCCTCCATTGCATGGTTCATTCTGCATGTTTTACCCTAAATCCTGTTTGTTCTGGCTGCTCAGCCTGATCACTTAATCAACCAGAATTTACCTAGGTCTTCTCCACACCTCCTGGAGTTCCTTAAGCCTCCATTTCATTATTCTTTTTGCCTGTTTTAACCTAATTCTTGCCTGTTCTGGCTGCTCAACCTGACCACTTAATCAAAAAGAATTGACCTAGGTCTTCTCCTGGGTTTAGGTCTCCTTTCCTGAGCGGCATTGAGCCTTAATAGACAAAAAAAGTCTTTGAGAGGGCTACAGCACCCTTTTATATATCTCACTCTAAATATTTCCCTGGAGTTCATGTGTGGCCAATATCAAGCACAAAACCTTATTTGTATATTTTTCATTTTGTTTTCCTCAAGCTCAAAGATGGCGAGATAGCCAAGTTTCCCCCGGCATTGAAATGGCAGCAATTGTTTCACCTAAAATAGATGCACGGCCCCAAGGAGATAATACGATCTGCAGCAAATGAAATGAATACAATTGTGTCTATCTTTCCTATCTGATTTTGTGGGAAATTACCGGGTCGGGCTAACGGTCGTCTTTTGGCAATGGAAATTGGGCAGGCGCTGTCCCATGCATTTATAAGACTTAATTTGCTGTTGATTGTTTATTAGCTTTCATTCCTCTCTGCCGCTATGAATCTGAAATCAGATAAAGTAGCTAAATGGGTTTTCCATTCCGGTTAGCTATCTGTGATTAAATTCTTATTTATAAAGGGCTTTTTTTTCGCTTTCCGTCGCAGTACCAAGAGAGAGAAAGAACTCAATCTCTGAGCTCTCCGGAGTCTTCTCAGTAAGCTACAGGACCAATCATCTCAATAAATCAGGAATGTATCTTGGCTCATTCAAGGTGTAATTCCACCTCTGTCTATGGTTACTGAAACAAACCCAAGCAATTTCATTATTTCCTTTTTTGCAATTCTTGTATCTTCTTAGGGCTATAATAAATGCCCATTATATTCAGTGGAAACTTTTTTATGATCACATGCCACCCTTTATATGGTGATGGCTTTTTGCAGTAGCTAGTTTTTTTTACATAAAGGTCATTAACAGGCAAAATCCTTTTTAAAAAATGCCTTTACGTAAACGTTTGTAGTATTGTTAAGATGGTTTTGTGGTTGGCATGCCCTTCCCAGACATCCACAGCCAGCTCCCGACCTTGCTTTTTTGCTGTATTAAGTAATAAACCTTGCTCAAGGACCTGTCCCCAGCTTATTATTGGACAAAAAAAAAACAGCAGAACGATGGTGAGATCATACCTGTGCATTAAATGCTCATTGAGATGGTCCAGCTGATTGGCAAGGTTCATTTTCAGTGTTGAGTTGGCTTTTAATTGTTTTGCCCCATAGATGCTCTTGGAAGCATGTGGTCAGCAGAGGTTCAAATTAAAGTGGAACTTGTAAAAAGACACAAATGGCAATCAGGCAGGATTTTAGCACGAAGTAACACATGATGAAGGATGAATGCGGCTACACAGGAATTCTGTCATCCTGGCCAGGGCAATCAAGATGGCCAAAGATCATTTTCAGAAACAGGACAACAAATATGGCAGTACTTTGCGATGAAACAGGAACAGGTTTTGTTCCACTTTAAGGTATTGAAAGATATAGTTTCTTCAAAAGAGTTTATTAAAACCAATCATAAAAACATTATGAAATGAGTTTTGCCCCAAAAGATGGAAGCGGTGAGCAGAAGTGCAACTAATTGAAAATTAATGCATCAAAGGGCAAAGTTTCTACAAACAATGGTTGTTTAGTACCAACATTAATGAGTTCAATGGCACTGAACTGGCAGCTTCTTCAACAGGTGTGAATGGACTTCCAAAGAGGACTACAAGTGACCATTCAAACACATACAGTATCATCCAGCACTAGTCCACAGTTGTCAACATTAAGAACCCCACCCTGAGATATGTCATGAAGCCAACTCTGGGGTGCAAATGAACAGCATATTAAATACCATTTAGTTACAGTTTACATTTACCCTTACAGTTATCCCTCTAATTCAGTCTTTTTCAACTTGTTTTACCCTTAAAGAACCAATGAAATAGTTTCCAACTCCTAGGGAACCCCTACCAAAATCAATGATTGAAGTCAATGGGAGCTAAAAGCTCTTAAATTGGTGTTTAGAAAGCATGTTCCTGTACAGTGGTGGCTGGATTTACATCTTTATAGATAAATAAATACATCACTATAGCTATGGTTGTGTCTCTATCAGGGGTTGTGGGCCACTGGAACTATGCAAACATCATTAAACAGCAGGTAAATTTAGCAACAGTTGGAGGAACCCCTAGCAAGCTCGGGAGGAACCCTGGTTGAGAATGGCTGCTCCAATGGTTACAAACTGCAAAGACACATAACTTAGCAAACCCAATATGAAAACAAACACAGATAATAAATGTCATTCATTCAAAATAGGTAATAGATTTTTTCTTTTTTAATAAATATAAAAATACATATAGGATACACAATACCTCCCCCAGAGATGTCCCTAAGAGTGTCATTACAGCTTCACCATTGGCGTATTGCACCACATTGCGGCAGAACAAGTCAACATTTTATAAATAATAGATTTGGTTAATAATAATAAAACCATCTCCTTTGCTTACTATCCAGATATAATAAGCCCAGAGGCCACCTCTGCACACGCCCGGCTCATCTCTTCCATTGTTTCTGAAGGGGCCCATAAACCACCGAAATTCCCATGTCATCAATATTAAGTATTTAAGACAAGTATGGAGAGACTCGACGCTGAAAAATACTTTAAGGCTGACAATAATATGCATTACCGGCTGGCTGTTACCAGCACAAATATACAGTAGGAGTACATTTGCTTTGATAAAAATGTTTATCGGGGCAGCCACGTGTATAAATTGGATTTATATATGAAGTCCCTGCTGCTTCAGAATGTAGATGTGTTTGAGATGTCAGCGGAGAATTCTTGTGCTGGTTTCTCCAAAGATTCCAGCTTGATTTAATCGGACCTTGGAGAATACTCTGCACCACGGACCTCACTCACAATTTCATTATCAGTTTTCTTGCAATGAATTCTAACCTGTCTGTCAATCCATTCAGGAGTGCCCGTTTGCCAGAGCACCTTTGGGTATACCTTTTAGATTTTTTTTTTAATTGTTAAATGGTATTAAAGTGTCTTAAGATGTCTAAAAAAATATGTGAGTACATATAGTTAAGAAATAAGTTAAGAAATAAGTTTACTTTTTGTTTAATATTCATATGCCCATTACCCATTGAGAGCTCTGTACTATTGTTTGATGCGAGCTGCACTAATTCTTACTGTGGACCTAATACCAACCCTTCCTGTGACCCTAAGGCTGTGTTCACAATGATCATTAGGTTGTGGTGCAGTTACTGCTTTCACATGCCAGTGAACCGTTGTCTTTACAAGTAGTGTCCTTCCATACCAGCTGTATAGAGAATGAATGATTTGTGGGAAGTGATTTGCAGTGAAAAGTAAAGGATTGCCCATTGCTGCCAGCTATTAAATGTGCAAATGCGGATTCATTAGGAACCAGCACTGTGGTACGAGTGGTAAAGTAGCTGGTAATTTGCCAGCCGCCAGGAGCCGCAATGGACCAGTGGATTCCAAGGTAGGTCTAAACCTAGCCTAAGACTGTCATGCCCTATTATCTTGAGACTAACTTTCCTGTAACTCTCATATTAGTATTCCCAGCCTCGAATCATTATTCTTTTATGTAACTTAAACAGTAACCTTTCGTGTAACCCTAACATTACGCTATCTATAACACTAAAACTAAGCCACATGTAGCCAGCACACTAATCTTTCCAGTAACTCCAACACTACCACGGGGTGCTGAGAAGTTCCTGGCTTTACCCAGAAAGAAGAGAGCGGGAGTCATGAAATAACACATTTATTCAACATATTCCCCCTGAGACTTGGCACAGCGTAGTTGCAGCTTTTCTAGAACGTTCAAATAAAGTTCTTTGGTTGGGCCGCAAACCAACTCTCAGCAGCATCTTTGACGTCAGAAATGTCCTCAAAACGTTGCCCCTTCAGTTGTTTCTTCAAATTCGGGAACAGATAATAGTTCGAAGGGGCCAGGTCAGGTGAGTAGGGGGGATGGTGGACCAAGCGGAAACCCAGGGTGTTCAATTTGACAGCCACAACATTGGACGTGTACGCAGGTGCATTGCCCTGTAAAAAAAGGATCCCTTTGGTCAACTTTCCACAACGTTTCGTCTTAATTGCCTCCTTCAGCTGGTCCAGGAGGTTAGCATAATAATACTGTCCCATGATACTAGAGCCCTGAGGTAGGTAGTCCACTAACGGAATATCGGCTATGTCCCAGAAAATGGAGGCCATGACTTTTTTGGCTGATTTCTGGGTTCAGAACTTCTTCAGCCGCAGGGACCGACTGTGGCACCATTCCTTCGACTGTTCCTTGGTTTCAGGATCATAGATGTGGAGCCAGGTTTCATTCTCAGTCACTAACCCAGTCAAAAAGTCCTGTGCAGCTTCAAAATGGGCCAAATGGGCCCCAATGAGGTTGGGGGGTGCACACTGCGGGGCTCATCTTCAACGGTGAAATGCCCAGTCGTGAAATGAGATATCCAGGTTTTGACAGTCCTGTAAGAAGGACACTTCTCCCCAAGTGTTTGTGACATCTTAGTGTGATTGTCCTCTGCTGACTTTTCCTGGAGAAACAAAAACTTCATGACGGCCCCTAACTCCAACGGCGTGAAACTTTTTTTGTGCCTCTGCCATCACAGCTTCTCACTAAAAGAAAAAAAAGTTTTAGGAATTGCAAAGACCTGTATTTGCACAGATAAATACTAAGATATTAGGCTGTCATAACCCTCCACACTCATTTTTCTATTTCATCTGGAAGGGTGCAAAGCCAGGAACTTCTCAGCAACCCCTCAAAACATTAACCTACCTGTAACCTATATACTAATTCTCCTTGTATTGCTAACCTTCCTTATTAGCTTACACTAACCATTCAACCCCACACTTTTTATAACTGTAACCCCAACACTTAGTCTCTGTGCTACATTAATCTGGAGCCAAGACCCTTTCCACTATAGATCAGTCCTTTATCCACCATGCACTGTAATTTAAGTTATAAATTCTTGAATGAATGCTTGTGCCAGTGTTCTTTCTTAGTTGCCTTAAACAAGGTCTACTATAGCTACTAATATTACTTACTGCTCTGTGCACCGATCTATTGGATATGGAAATGTCAATTGTCCTCCATTCAGACCAAAGCCATTTGATTTTACTGTAATTCAAAGGTTAAATGGGCAAATGCTTCTACCTATAAAAAAAGGTAACTCTAATCATTTATAACAAGAGGATAAGTCTATAAAATGTGTTCATTTTATATTCAACAATATCTATTCTATTGTTTTATTATGGAGAAATATCACAGCTTCTTTTCTATTGGAAAACTGCCACCATACTGGGAATGGACATCATAGGACACTGATGTAGGGAATAGACATCGGCTAAAGAGCCAGTCTGAGGGTGAAGCAAAAATATATGATTGATGGAAGTAACAAGGGGCATGGTGGAAAAATTGCAACAGAGAAGGATGCTGGAGACAGTACTGCAAGAACAGAATGCAAACTGATGCAATGGTGCCAGGGTGAAGAAAATATAAAAAAGAACCGTAAGTTGCAAACACACACCACCTACTTTTAAAACTGCGCATTTCCTGCTCCAAGGCACACAGCCAACCCTAGCTGTGCAGTTAGGACAAGGAAATCACATTGCAGGCAACCCTAATAATTTGCAATGATTTGAAACCACAGGACAAATCTTCAGGCAACAACTGCATGGCCGTGTTACTTTTAGGAAATGAGCCAAAATTTGCTGCAGCCATGGCCGAAGCTGTAGTTACATGCAGCCATGCAACAAAAAGTTAATTTGAAAGGGAGAGGATGGGATGGTGATTGGCCCATGTCAGAACACCCTTACTCGCTCCCTTAAGTAATCTAATGACCTGGGACCTCTGGTTTGTAATGCAGGGAAGAAATTCTTGAACACATTTCAATGCAGTGCAGATTTTTGTTTTTCACAAATGCAAAATAAAACTGCCAATACAAAAAAGATGTCACCAAGTCTTCAATCAGATTTAGACAAGTTGGGAAGTCTAAATCTGAATATCAATACACAGAGCCAAGAATGAGTTAAGGAGAGGCTTCAAGAGGCACCCTTCTAGTGACCTTCAGAGGTGTTCTATGAAACCTGGCTGCATTGTATTGCACAAAAATCAGTTTATGGGGAATTGAGTGACTTTAAGAGAGCCTTTTATCCCTCATTGAAAACCTTCCATGTGCCCATTGAATTTGGTGCTTTGGTATGGTGCCTAAATATACTTACAAACCTAGTGGATACAGCATTGTCTTCTTCTTGCATTGCTCTTCTAGTACAGGTCTGGGGTTTAAAACGTTTTTCTTCTTTATAGTGCTGCAGTGAGTGGCATCTAGGACAAAAACAAAAGGCTATTTATCAAGATTTGCAAAATAATTGCATTTCGTCCATTTAAATGCTAAACCTGGACTTCTTGTCCACCACCTTATAATGGTGTGACGTGGGAAGTGGAGGTGTTGAAGGGTAAAATTGATGTATTATGAACACAGACTACAATAACAATGGTCATGTTAGGGCTACGTCCCCTGGCAGATGATGTGGGATTACCTGGGCCGTGGAATCTAAGTGCCTCCCGATCTTCACCAGAGCACCCTGCAATGGTTGATGGGCCAGTGACCCTAGTGGCCACTGGACCTCTTTTCTGTGGGGAGAAGACCAAGTTGTGGCCCCCAGGCTCTCTTCACCAGGGGTGAGGAGAACAGAAGGCTCTGATGAAGGGGCAGCCAAGATCGGTTACTGGTCGGATGCTAACAAGAGGCAAAGGTCTATACAGACAGAGGTTGGGGCAGGAGGCATGCAAGCCTAGTTCAGGTCCAACCAGGAGTCACGGCAGGTTATAGGCAAGCTTAGTTGAGGTATCTAAAAAGGCTCAATGTGGCAGAGTATAGCTGGGCTAAGTCCCAAGCATCAAGCTGAGGACCCAGTAACCAGAGCCTGGAACAAAAAAGGTATAAATAAGGCTAGCAAACAATAGCAGGACAAGATTGGAACTAGTACACTTATTGGTTGTAGCACATTTTGTGAAATCCCCTTCAGCTGTGCACAGCCTGGATTAGGTGCAGGGGTGCTAAGAAAGGCACTTCTCTGCACAGCTAAAGGGAAACTGAGGATGCTGCAAGCTGCTGGACAGATGATCTGCAGGCAGAGTGGTAACAGGTCAGCAGAGTGTCAAAAGAGTCAGAAGGTTTTTGCCTATTGTAACAGACAAAAATATCACAATGTTTCATCCAGGGTGACAGGTACATTGCCCCAGATACAGGTTACGCAGAGTATTTTTCTGTTTAGTCAGACAGTTTTCCTTTTGACCTGAAGGTGGGGTTGACGTACCAGGCTGAATGACAGTGAGCTTCTTGGCCAGGTAGGGGAGCTAAAGAGGCCTGGGTATGATCAGGTTTAACTGTCTCACCTGAAATGCATCCTGGAAATTAGGCTGGGGATATAAACTCCCAGCGTGCCTATTCTTGTGGCTTTGTCTTGGCTGGTGAGCTGGGAGGAGGGCCAAGGTGAACTGTGAGTAAAGACACGGACTTATTTGTAAAAGATGTATGGGTAGGGCCTTGGAGTCCTGCACAGCACTAGGTTGTGCTAGATTGTTAGTTAAGGGAACTAACGGTGAGTTAGTGGCCAAGTGGCCAGGCTTTATTTTGCTGTTTTGCCTGTTTTTGTGTGTAAATAGTATTAGTGAATAAAACCTTTGATGCACCTGCTGGCCCTGTATCCTGTTTGAAATGCCCCCATTGATGGGAGATCTCACTATTAAAGAAATAAGAAATCTGCAGAGAAGAGGACCAGTTAAGTAGTCTGTTCTGTGCCACTGCTGCTCCTCCGGTTCTCTAAGACAAGGGACAAAGTGACACCTATGTTATAAATACATTATATATTATGTGTTTGTTCTACTTGTATTCAATGTAAAGATAAACTAATTCTGTTTTGTTTTTCTTTTTTTTTTCTAGGTAAGTGTATTTCCTTCCCCAACATTTCTTTATAAGGCCCTGCGGAATGGTAAGGGTTGGCTGCTTTGTATTTACAGCTGTAAGTGACGGCGCCACTATCAATCCCTTTGGGTTGCCTGTATACAATTAACTGATATGCCATTTTCATAAATCAAATGCTATGTGATTCATTACATACATGTAGAGGGATGAAAATCCATCTTATTCTTGACAGGTTCCAATGTCAGCCACAGCTCAATACTGCTCAGAGGATTCTATGGTTGTACTGGTCTGGTCTCAAGGTATTAAATCATTTGCAGGTTCATTTGTTATATTTTACTGCTTTCATGGGGTATTAACAGTTCAGGCAGTTATGGCTTTATCTACAGCTAAGTACAGACATCATGTTTCTAGAAATGGTCTTTTGAGATAATTTCCAGTGACACCAGATCCAACAAGTTCTGTACGGACAGCATTGGTCAGTTCCATGGGGAAGACACTCTCTGCTGTGTCTTCCATAGGAAGCGGCAGCAATCACCCAAGTGATCCATGGTGGATAGGTAAATGGCATTGTATTTTTTGCCAGGAAGATTACCATCACAGCAACAATTATCTAGTGAAGCCTTTCTAAACTATTTTGGCATGGGGGAACCCTTAAAATAACTTTCAGGTCTTAAAAAAAACCCTCATTCTAATTACTATATCCACAGCTCACAGTACATTAGCATGTAGGTCAGTGATAAGAATTCCTATTACATTGCTGGCCATTGGGGAAAATGTCGCCCTTACAGATAGCCAAAAAGATTATTGGTGTCACTTAATCTGACCTGAGAGGCACTCATTGCTCAAGGAACCCCTAGCAACCCATGGAGGAACCCTAAGGTTCCACTGAACCCTAGCTGAAATACAATGACCTAGTGGGTGTACATTACTTTGGGGTCATGTCAAATGAGCAATCTTGATGATGGATATTTCTTCCCAGGATTACTAGGACATCTTATTTAACATTCCTCCATCACATATAATCGAGATTTTGTAGCATTCGTGGCTGATTCCACAGGGGCTGGTGGAGGGCTCTCTGGCATGAGTCTGCCGATGGCAATATATCGCTTGCAGCAGGGTCTCCTATGTAATAATATACTAAAAAAGACCCTTGGAGTTACTTAACAAGTCTTTTAGCAGAAGTGAAAGTTTATTTTAGATTTTACGGTCTCAGTAATTACAATTTTCAGATCCCAATGCCAGAGCTTTTTTTTCTCTACTCACAGGAAGTAGCATTTTATAAGAGGATGTTTCAAAGTCAAGAGCATGTTAATATAAAAATCTTTAATGGCTCTTGTAGTCTTTTAGAACTTACAAACTATAAAAACATTTTAATGGGAATATTGGTTAAAATCACTTGACCATTCTAGCTGTTGTTACTTGATATTTCATATTGACCAGAGCAAATTATGAGCAATTTCTCAGTATGAGGTTGTTGATTTGGTGAGAACTTATGTAATATTTAAGGTAAAAAAAGTCATATTTTAAATTTATAATTTTATACAAGTTTTAAATATAATAAAGTAAGATAACAAAGTAACATGTTGTTGTTTTTACTATTATATGAATAGGGGGTGCTAACCAGGTTTACGCAATCATATTTGGTATAATGGATATATGTGTGTGTGTGTGTGTGTGTATATATGTGTGTGTGTGTATATATATATAATATATATATATAATGTGTGTATATTTTTTTTTTTTAAACAAGAAGTAAAAACAGCAATAAAAAAAGTTTTTGTGACACAGAAAAAAAAGTTACAAATAAAATGAACAAAAAGGACAATCTCAAATATGGAAATAGACATTTTCCTACAGTTCCAAAGACTTGCTGGAGATGCCAATCTAGAGTGGGAACACTAGTTTACATATTTTGTAACTCTTGTGTTTAACTTTGAAGAACATTGTTCAGAACTTTACTATTCATGAAGTTCCATGAGAACCCGGGTGTTTTCTTACTGCACCAAAACACCATTCCCCCTGAAAACCATCCTGAACTCCATGCTCATTCATCTGATCTAATCAGCCAATTCCATATTACCTTTAAATAGACATCTAGGGTTACTTAACAGACAGTTACTTACTTTTAGAAGAAGTGGAAGTTGATTTCAGATTTTATGGTCTTGGTATAGAAGGGACAACGTAAATCCTTAGAGGCTACATCTTTAGAAAGAGGGAGTCACATTTTTAAAAAAAGGATTTAGATCCCAGTGCTGCAGGGTTGACTGAAATAAAGAAATTATTATTGCTGTTTGCATGGAAGGTGACACAACAACATGCGGCTTTGGCTTCTGACAGTGCTGGATAAAAAACACATGGAGTGGAGTGCTAATTGGTAACATTTAATCTAATATTTTATTAATATTTAGTCTAAATACTGAAGTTCAGTTTTGTATTACCTTGTTTCCCTTCATCAACATACTTATGATAGTATTAATTTAAACCTTTCCATTTTTTTTTTTTTTGCATATCTCATTTACATCATTACTGGATCTCTGTACTTTATTCAGGTAGATCCTGGATGGAGGAAGGGGCTTTTGGGTCCTAATGCCAAGCATACCCGATTGCATTAACGCAAATACATTTGCTTCCCTTTGTTGCTGTCTCTAGAAGTCAGGTTCTCTTTCTTTATTTTTGTATTAGGTATTTATTATCTTTCAGAGATCCTAGTATTCCTGTCATTATCTGATTTTATCCTTAGAAACACGGATCTGTCTTTGTTCTGGCATCATCTGGTGTCACCACAATGTGGCTTAAAGATGACACAATCATGGAGCCTCTCAGCATATGACTTGAGAAAGAAAGAAATGCCCTCTCTTGCTTGCAGCAGAATATTGATATATCAGCCTAGGCAGAGTCACTGAACTGGAGCTCAAAGGTAGCAACATAGCTCCATTTATCCCCGATACATACAGGGGAAGCCATGAATGCCAATTTTGCACATGTGGAGCTCAGCTTTGATTTCAGAAACCCAGTGCAATCAGGCAAGAAGGACGCAGTATTGCAGATGGGATATTGTCTGTCTTTCTTCACTAATGACCTTTGTGATCATAGAAACTTAAAAGTGAAATTTTAGTTCCCCTTTAACTGTGAGGTTGGCTTTTACCTATCTGAACTTAGCCTTATTAGGAAAAAAATCCAATTCTCTCTAAAAAAGAAATCATCCTGGAAGATTCCCCAGAATATATCCGAAACCTTTATATAACTGAACTCTTCGACAGCATCTGCTAAAACGTAAAATAACAGCCAAATAAACTTAGGAGAGCCGTTACATAACTCTACAGATCTTCTATTAAGTTGGGAGGAACGTGACATCGCATCTTATATCAATTTCAGAGAAACATCACATAACTGTACAGGTCTCATATCAAGTTACCGCTACCAAATAACTTTGCAGTCAGTTCTCCGCAGTTCAGTTCAGCTTTTATTGAACGGTTTAGGAGCTGAACACAAAATCTGATCTTATACAATGTGTTTTATGAAGCTCCGGGAAAAAAAAAAATCCTACTGGTCTGGGCAGCATGGAGTTTAACCTTTAGGAAAACAGAAAATGTCAAGGTCTGCAAGGTTATTTTAAAAATGTATCTATATTGATATTCTATAAGGCTGCCGGATTTCACTTATCTGGTGTCTTCCGACAGTGCTGGTCAGAAAGGTGAAGTTGGTTGTAACGTTGGGTTTAATGTCATCGGTGCCCAAGTTGCTTTGAGCAGAACAGCAGCCTAAAAAAATAATAATAATAATTGTTTTTACATTGGGAACTATCTGTGCTGAAGAATTCTAAGGAGAGGGCTCATAACTTGTATGACCCTAAAGCAATGTGCACACATTGGGTCTGATTTATTAATGTTCTCCATGGCTGAAGAGAATACACTTTCATCAGTGAAGCTGGGTGATCCAGCAAACCTGGAATTGATCTGATCCAAGATTGAAAACATTTGCTAGCATATATCAAATAACTTTTAGGAAATCCATTCCAGGTTTGCTGGATCACTCAGCTTCACTGATGACAGTGTACTTTCTCTAGCCTTGGTGAGCTTTAATAAATCAGGTCTATTGGGTCTGATTTATTAAAGCTCTCCCAAGGCTGGAGAGGATACACTTTGATGAGGGAAGCTGGGTGGTCCAGCAAACCTGAAATTGATGTGGTCCAGGATTGAAAACATTTGCTAGCAAACGACTTTGAAAAAATCCATTCCAGGTTTGCTTGATAACCCAGCTTCGCTGATAAGTGTATCATCTCCAGCCTTGAAGAGCTTTAAATTAGGGCCATTGGATCAGTGTTCCTTAACCAGGGTTTCTCCAGACGTTGCTGGAGGTTAGTTAAGCACTTTGTGTCTCTCATGTCTGACTAAGTGATACCAAATTTTTTATTCTGGTCTAAAGAGTGTGGTTGACCAGTTGTTGGGTTTTCAGGCTGCTGGTACTAACAGGAATAGAAACAGCAGTGTTAGTTACTGGTGCAGCAAACCAGCATGGGGAACACAACTGGGGAAAAGTATAGGCTTTGCTTTTTGCTCTTCCAGGTACTCCCTGTGATCACACTACCCTGTGCACCATTACCCCTATTTCCTACAAGCATATGTATCATCTTCTGGTGAGGGTTCATCTATTCTAATTGGGAAAGATCTCCATACCAGTTCAATTCCATATTGGTGTACATCCTTCTCATTACCTTCAGGTCACCAAGTGATGACCTGGTAGCTAATTTTGATGCAGCATACAGCCTTGTGGCTTCAACACAGTATATTCATAGGATTTGGAACATGAAGTCACAGAGGATTAGCCATATTTGCAGCAAATCTGATTGCCATTTATGTTGAGCTACAGTTCTGATGAAGCAGCTAGGAGAGCTGTGAAACATCTTCAGCATTACAAAAACAAATCCAGGTGAAGGTGATTAACTACTACTAGATATGTTTTGACTCGAGTATAAACCTAGGGCATTAAATGTGACCATCACTGCTAACATTCAAAACAGTAATCAGTAAAGATTGCAAAAATTTACTAACAAAAATGAATGTAAAAATACATTCATTACCTTTTCATTTTAAGACATTTATGTAAAAAGAAAATCATATGGGGCTGTAATTATAACAGGGAATAGGACATTTCATTCTTTGGTGGAAAATGAATTACTGTCATTGAAACACATGAACTTTCATGATTCTCCACCAGGGAATGTTTGAGGGGATGTCAGGGGTTCAGCTGGTTTATATTTGCCCCCCTTTAACAGGGTTAAGTATTTTGTACTTTTGAGTTGGTACTTTCTATGCATTATTGTTGGTCACCGATAGATGGCGCTGAAAGATTTATAAAATCTGTACCAAAGGGCAAGAGTTTGTTATACACTTCACATGATGACACAGTGCCATCTACTGGACTTTTTAGTTTAAAAAAAATCTTGTTTTATACTCCAGTATATCCATATTTTTGATTTCTGCTGTGAAAAATAAATTTAGTGTAGCACAATCTGTTAAAAAACATGCAATGTGGTTCTTTAAAAAAAAATATTTACATTGGAAAGTATATTAATACAAACATTGTGGTGAAATCAGCCTAAAAGCAGAACTATGGGCAATTAAATAATAAAATGTATTTTATGGTGCTGTATGTGACAAGAAATATCACAGAAGTTGTATTAGTAGTATATGTAATCAATAGGATACCTGATAATATGAGATGTGTCATCTGTCTAAATGAGCAGTAGAACTGTTTGCCTCCATTCTGGGCCACCTGCAACCTCTTTGCAATTTGGGGAAGCGGAAGAAGTTGAACCGTGCTTTTTATCTTCAAGCGTTCTGTATAAAAAGTTTACCTTTTATTTTTCATTATTATCTCTATTTTGAAGTCATCCGCCTGGAAAAGCACTAGACTTCTCAGAACAAAATATTCATGAAGCATTATGCATTACTCACGCACCATAAATCTCTCTTCATTCACTGTTTTATCATGCACAGCATAAGATTTTATCCCCCCCTCAGCAGCACCACCACCTTTTGATATCTCAACACCATCGCCCGCTCCCCTTTCCCACGGACGCCAGGCCCCGGTTGTAATTTATAAGGCAGATACCGGCTGATAGTTTTCGGAAAGTGCCTTTTTTTCTGATGCGCTATTTTTCAACAGTGCGCTCGGCGTCTCTCTAACCTAGTTATCCGTTTTGTGTATAAAGACTTATGCCTGGCACTCGGCGCATAATGCGGTTATAAAGTATCACTGCCGATTATTACCATCTCTTTCCGTAGCATAATCCCTCAACCGAGCGAGAAGCGGGGATTCCATAAACAATATTCTGACATATAACCACCTCTGCAGGAGATCCATCAGAACTTTTGTTAGGAGAGAATGACATTATATTATTTTCTATTATAAAGGCCCTTTTGTTTTCATTTTTCACCTCCAATCATGGAACCGTGTGTTCTTTATTCAGGCATAAATATTCAGCAGGGAACATGCGAGAAGTAAGGGTTTTAGGTGCATTTCACAGTTTGCGCCCTCAAGGCTTAGTCTAGGTAACATTTAATGGAAATGTGGCCAGTGAAGACATTAAGAGGAACCAGAGGGTGTGCAAAATGAAGTCACCTTTGGCATCCTAAGAAAGTGTCAAGTGCATTCATCTACAGCACTCAGATCAGGGGCAATATGGAGTCAACCATGGCAATATGAACATGGGCAAAGAAATCAGTAAGGACAGTGCAGTTTCCCCGTGTTAACCAGATCAAAGGTAATGGGCAATCACCAAGCGACCCTGATGATGGGCAAAGTGAAGTGACCTGAGCAACCAGATGTTAACCAGATAAAGGGTAACGTGCAGTCACCATTACAACCAGATGACGGGCAATGTCAGGATGCAGTAGTCATAGCTAGAGATGAGCGAGCGAGTTTTTAAAACTCGATCCCGCGGCAAATTCGGCCGTTCTAGCTTACCGAAATTGTAAGTGAGAATAGCCAGTGTAAATTCTCCGATCGAGCTCGAACTTATATATATATTTAAAAAAAAAAAAAAAAAGATTGCGTGCTGTGCTGATCAATGAATGCTGCATTCATTGATCAGCTCAGTGTGTGATCCCCGGCACTAGAGATTAAATGGTTACAAGTCTCCCCATTCAAAACCTCTAGTGCTCTCAGATTGGCTTTCCTCAGCCAATCAGAGCACTAGAGGTTTTGAATAGGGGACTTGTCCGCATTTAACTTCTGGTGCGGAGGATCTCAAACAGGGTTCCCAGGGCTGCAAGAATGATTGCAGCCCTAAGAATCCACTGTGAACCCAGGGCACTAGAGGTTAATTAACTCTAGTGCCCGGGGATCACAGTGTAACTGCAGAAGAACTCTCAATGGAGTTTCTCCATTGAGAGTTCATCTGCAATTCAATTCCCATGGTCACCGGGATGATAATTACAGACCGGTGACCGTGAGAACTTTGCAGTCACAGCTGATTGGAGGAGGCACGTGAAAGCCTCCAATCAGCTGTGACTGCAGGCAAACTGTCAATGGAGTTTCTCCATTGAGAGTTCATCTGCAGTTCAGTTCCCACGGTCACTGGGCTGATAAGGAAATTTGTGGTCACAGCTGATTGGAGGAGGCCCACAGTCACCGGGCTGTACTTTTTAGCCCGGTTGACCTCTAAGATGATTTTGATGTTTTTTAAGTAGTCCATGGCTTTTACTAAGTTTTAGTTTCCCTAAACTGTTATTAAGACAAATTCAGGAAATCATTTCCCAAAAAGTGATCCCTTCCATTCTTGTTGTCACATTTTGGTAATAGCCCTGACCTCAACCCTACTGAACAACTTTGGGATGAATGGAAACACCGGTAGTGAACCAGGTCTTCTCATCCAACATCAGTACCTGACCTCATAAATGTATTTTTTTGGCTGAATGAGCACAAATTCCCACAGACACACTCCAATATTATATAGAAGCCTTTCCAGAAAATTGAAGGTTGTTAAAGCCAAAAAGATGGGCAGGTTTATATTATTAGTAATGAAGTTCAAATTCCATCAACTGGGTTTGACGCCAACATTTGCCTTTCTTTGTTTTCTTATTAAACATATTCATTACTAATCATGGGGTTTTGACAAAGGATGCCCAACAAGTTTATATAGGTATATGTATTTGATGGTCAGGTTTGCACAAATCTTTGGCCATATAGTATATCGGTTTTAGTGCTTTGACACATATTAAAATCTAAACTTGTTGTGCAGCCTGCAACATGTACAGCGTCTAGCTTTGGGCTGATCTCAGAAAATCACATACTGTTCATTTGCCTTTACTGCTTTGCTCTGTTCAAATGCCTCCCGCAAACCTCTGGAAATTGCATTGATTTTTTTTTTTTTTTCTTCCCATGCTTACTCTGCCCTAAGCAGGGTGAAACGTTCCTTACATGTGCTGCCCATGGGTGTCTCCGGACCAGTCAATCTAAGTGCCTCCATTCCCATTGTTGCCAGTGAAAGGAAGCAAAACATAACAGAATTAAGATGTCATGCCAAACAAAGGAGGATTTACCCATGTTCCAGTGTTCAAAGATAACAAACCCTCCCGAGACCAAAGAAGACCAAACACTATCACTTTATTTTTATAGCAATGCAACAAAGCCTTTTTATTTTTTAAAGCAGATATCAAAGGGGAAAAAACAAACATTTTGTACATCTCTACAGTACATGAACCTTTCCCTCTTTTTTTATCGCTTTAAACCCACAGCAGGGGCAATTAGCTGCTGAATTGTCAGAAATCTATGGTGCTCCCACCTGTCTGTAAAGTATGGCAAAACTGTATTTTCAGCTCTCAATTCCAAAACACGTGGTGCCAGCCCTGCCTATTCTACTAATGGATTTAAAAAGATGCACAAGTTTCACCTTGTCTTCTCCATATCCCTTCATTGCAAAAAACCCAAAAAACTCATCTCTATAACCATACTTTGTGTCCTTTGTTTTTTTTTTTTTTTTTGCATTCCTTTACATGTCAAAAGAATCCAAAATCCACTTACTGCAGCTCAAATGCTGGAGAACAGTAATGAATTCCTAAGGACCTCAAAAGTGTCTCAAACGGAGGTCAAATTGATACCAAGGACACAAGCCTAGAGCCCATTGATAAAGGTCGTTAGGCACTTTTCCCAAGAATGGTGGCTTGAGGGTCAGATGGGACTAGATGTACAAATAGGAAATCATATGAAATTCAGGTTTGATTTTCTTCTGAATCATATATATTAAAGTTCCAATGAGTTTTGGGGATTCAAGGGGTCTCAATATCAATGATTGATATTGTTAGTGTGTACTGGACTCACAAGATTGGAGGAATATTGAGTGATAATTACCAGGATCACTCGAAATGCCTAAATGGGCTGCTTTATTGATAGAAAAGCCCATTGGGCCTGGGACACATCTGTTTATTCAAACTCAAAAGTCTGGGTTTTTGATAAATTTTTGGTATGGTCAGTAGGATTTCCATTCCATAAATGACTTTGACATGGTTGGTTATCTTTACGCTAAGGAAATTGGAAATCTAAGAATGCAGACTTGGTAAGATGTGTCTCCAATTGGATAGAAGTGTGCATATGCTTTGCTAATAATGAGTATTACATGCATTCACACTCCTTTGCCACCTCGTTTTCATACATAGGCTGCTAGCATCTTGTAGTATGTATGAAAAGCGACACTATTCCCCAGCAGATAGGCTTCAGAACACATTTTTGTGGAACACAACTTAGAAAACACGATTTACTAAATAGAAACATCTGTCAGACTTATTCTAGAATGTAACTTATACCTTAAAACTCAAACTGGCTAACAGGTTGTATCATCCCGCTTGGCCCAAGTAGCTCCGTATTGTCCCTGATTTGCAGTAGCTGTCTCTGTTTTGGAATCCTTTGCCTTTGTTCCTCCCTTCTAAGTTGTTTACTTTTTGATTTCATGTAAGGACCTCAGTAAAAAAAAATTACTGTTTGATAGGCAAAAGCATTCTACTGCAATAGACCAAATATCCAGCCTTTAAATCAGCTTTCTGAACCAGGCTTCATCCAAAGGTTGCTGGGGGTTCCTTGAGCAAATTGTGACCGATGAATGTTTGGCTATCTGTAAGGATGACATTCTTCCCAATAGCCAGCAATGTGAGAGACATTCTTCCTAATCACCCCCTTGCTAATTTACTGTGAGTTCTGAATAGGGTAAATATAGCAGGAGTTCCCCGAAGACCTGAAAGTTATTTCAAGGGTTTCTCCATGTTAAAATGCCAGATTAACCCCCATGGTGCACAGTGTTCTTTACCAAAACCTCCACGAGTACTCCAAAGTCCTTTAACGACCTCTCCACCAATACACAATGTCCCTCTAATACACAGTACATAGCACCCCAAAATGACTGCTTTAACCCACTTGAATAAAGGTGCCCAATACTAAGTCCTCTACCTGTACACAGTATCCCACGCGGACTCTTCCACCAGTACATAATGGCTCACCATGACTGCCTCTACCAGTACAAAGTATCCAACATTGGGCCTGGTTTATTTAAGCTCTTCAAGGACAGATAAAATAGATTTATATAGGAGATACTGGGTGATCCAGCAAACCTGAAATTGACAAATGTGTTTAATTCTAGATCAGATCCATTCCAGATTTGCATAACCATCCAAGGACATGGAGACCTTCTCAAGCCTTGGAGAGCTTGGATAAATCAGGCCCAATGATTCCTCAACCAGTGCTCGGTGTTTTAACTAGTACACAATGTCCAATGTTTAATCTTTCACCAGTCCACAGTCCCACACTAAATTTTGACAAAGGAAGGAAGTGGTGTAAAGGATGACCATCTCTGCTATTTTGATATCCTTTTAGCAGGCTGGAGTTGTCTTTGACCAAGCTGTACTGCATCAACCTTGGAGGTCAAAGATCTGGCTGTGCTGTCTAACACAATGTTTTGTATCACAAAACTGAATGAACAGAATAACAAACCCTTTGACAGGTAATACAGTTCCTATATATGCATTTAATCCATGTACTTGCTATTCGACTCAGCTGAAAAAGTCCCCTGTGTTAATATAATTCATATAATTCTTTTTCAATATGAAGGTGAATAAAGTAACAGGTCTTGTGCATAAAATGAGAACCAGTACATATTTTATTCTAGGTTCATCTCAGCTACAATTCCAATTAAAATGTTTCCCTAATTGATGTGAAAACTTGACCCAGGTTAATCATAAAGCTCACTCCTAAATTAATTCAATTACAAATTGATTAAAATGCTGTATAAAACAGCAAGTGTATTCCCAGTATAAAATCATAAATAGAGTATTTTTACCTTTGCATTAAAACAGGATTCCAGTCCAACCCCCAATTCCACCCTTGCAAAACTATCGTTTTGTTGTGCCTTCAGGCCGGTTACTGCACAGGATGTTTTTTACTTTCTCTTCATCATTTGGTGATCCTCAATAATGCAAAGCATCACAAATATCATGATGCCACTGATGTTCTCTGCATGATTGAATTTTGGACGCTGAATGCATTTCTATGGGTACGTATGGTTTATGACACACTATAAAGAATGTGGAGTAAAGTTTGGAGGGGGAAATATTGGACAGGAAATCAGTATTTCAGTAATTATATTAATTGCTATTCATAGAAAAAGCACCCTGCCCCCACTGAAATGCATTTTATGCGTCTTTTGTCATGTGCTCCCATGGTATCAGAGTCTTCTGCTTGTTCTCTTCCTCTACAGTAGGCTTTGTGTTCATCTCCAGGTCTGTGCCAAATTCACCCTAAGCATCGGTCCATTGGTTAAAAACAAAGAAAGCCGAACTTTGCCAATGTTTGGCGATCAGATTCGTCAATGAGCCATTTGCCTGTCATTGACAGTAAAAGCTTGTGCTTCCCAGGGGCATATAGTATACCTCTCAATGACAGAGCTAGTAGGTCTCAGTGAATTTGGCTAGCAGAATATGACATGTATCATAGTTTGTTGCTCAGATTAGCTGAGCCTTATGTAGTGTTGGTTGAATTGGTTGAATGCCTAAACCAATTTGAGAGAACCAAACAAAGGCAATTCGAACAACACTACTCTTTACAAAATATTGGGGGGTTTACAAAGATGCATCAGCAGTGGACTTTTTAATGGACTCCATTACGGTGAATGTAGAATGCTGTGGTGGTGCTACCTTTAAGGTAAGGCCCATGGCAATCTACACACACAGGATCTCCTTAAGGGTGCCATCCAACCTATAATCAATCTGAGTATAGATGTCCACCTATGCCATGCAGATTGCAGCATGTGAGGCCAACATGAATCCGTTGACTTCACAGGAGAAAAGAGTAATAAAGCCAAGCATTGTGTAATACTAACAAACAGTCTGAAAGTACTATGTTCAGGTATGGCTGCCACATATTCCTATATAGGAGTGGTGTCTAAAAGAGACCTGAGTGGGGAGAGAAGATCTTCCTGTGTCTCTTCTCCATCTGCAAAGTGGTAAAAGTACTAAAAAGCAGCAAACATTGGAATTGCCTAATGTGGATTTAATAGAATCTCAGCCTCCCAATGGCTGGCAAATGTCCAGAGATGGAGGAGGATCTCATGATACTTGGGGCAATCCCTAGCAGGCACGGCATTCAGATGACCGATAAAACCAAGGTTCAAGCAGGCTATACACAGCAACAGTGATATAGCACTACTTAAACAGTTATCAGGTGCTAATTGCAAAGAACTTCCCAATTCGCTGGCATGAAATAGCACAATACAACTTGCCTGCTTTGAGGTTCATAATTGGAAATTCTCCTAACCTGATGGCCCTTAATTATCACTGAGAATGATGCCCTACAAAAACTATAAAAAAATTAAAATGTACCCATTCCCTGAATGCCCATTTTCTCTACTGAATGATCAAATAGTATTTTTGGCTGATATATTCCCAGATCAGTTTCTATTTTGGATTTTATTTTACTAAAATATTCTGTATTCAGAAACAACACTTGGCTCCATAAAAACTATAACACAACGGGACTCCATGGAAGCCCCCTATTACCATTGGCAAGCCATAGTTCATATTTAAAAAGGTTGTTAACCAATAAGCTTTGTCGCAGCGTGCATCCAAAATGTGGCATATCTGTGCCAGCCTGGGAAAAATAAACAGCTTTACTCTTCATCCTGGCACACAGACCGTACTTGGCCGCACTGTAAAACTGATAGAAGCAATGCTTCCGTCTTACAAGGTCATTTCTTCCACCCAGCCACTATTTCACATGGCCAGCAATAGCCGGCTTCAAGGTCAGCCACTGCTTCCATTTGTCCTCCATGGAATATTCTGTGCCCGGTACAGTTAATTACACTAAAACCCGTGCAAATGATATTACTTTGGTCCGTCTCTTGATGGATATCTCAGGGCTGTTCTCACAAGAAAATGTTAATGGTATTTTTTTATTAACTGATGACCTGTTGACTGGTATTAGAATATAGATTACCTCTGTAAATCGGGTCAGTGTATGGAAGAAATAATTAAAGAGCAATTACTTTGGCAGCCTCCTTGGCTTTTAATCAGGCTGGACTGCAAAGATACAAATATTGGAAAGGAGCATATAAATAAATAATTTTGCAACATATTTTTAATTCTTTTATCACTTGAACTAAGACGGGAAGCCTCCCCAATAGGGATAAAAAATGCAAAACATGTAGAAAACTTTAAGAATACAACCGAAGATACAAAAGGACAATGGTTACAAAGAAGAAAATAATAAAGTTGAACTAAAGAAGGCAAAAATTAATGCAGTTCTGCAATCATTAATACTTCATTTATTGTTGTTTTTAAATATTAGTACATGAATTTGAGCCTTTATTGGCTTTTTGCAGTCCCAGAACAGGTAAAGATATAATGAGCACAAGAATCAGTTGTGCTGCAGTGGTCATGTGCTAATAAAGTATATGCTGAAAGTAAGAAAAAGAAACTAGCTCATCATATTGTGACACCAAGGCAGGATTTGAGGTAGAAGGGAGATATATTTGCCCAGGATTTCTTTTTTATGTGAGGTATATTTGCCCAAGATTCCTCTCCTGTGTAAAGTAGCAGATGGAAGACCCTCACCTGTGAGATAATTAATGAAGAAACACTGAGGGTGGGGATATAACCCAGAGCCAGGAGCTCAGTCAGGAGCCTAACTTGGAACGACACAGACAGGGGTCTGTGTGGGCTCAGCTTGGCTTGGAGAGACACAGACAGGGGTTTTGTGTCAGTGCAGCTCTATTTGGGGAGAGCTCTATTTGGAGACACAGCCAGGTGGACTGTGTGAATGAACTCAAACCTGAGTAAAAGGTTGCTGAAAGCTTGGTTTTTAGCTGACAGGGAGAAGCCCTCCAGCTGATAGACAGGAACGTTGGATGTATAGTAAGTGCCGGACAGGCAAGGTTTTCTTTTGCTAATTTTTTGTTATTTTATCCGCAACCTTTAAATAAAGCTGACTACAAGTCAGCTTAACACCTTTACCTCAGTGTGTGGTCTGAATTGGATGAATCAGACAAGTGTCCTTTGACCCCAGCAAAGGCGATCCTGAGCTTAACCCCTCACAATATGTATACTTCTTCTTTCACTGTCCATTCACTAGCTGGGAGGGGCAAGACCTGCAATTGTTACTTCTAACTACAGTACTGATAAAATAGGACTTGTACTATGCCGGAGCTGTGTCTTTATTAAGTTACTGGCTTCCATCTATGTATTCCATTTGTTCCTGGAGTTGAACTTTAACTTATACAAATTACTTCTGGTATTCGTGGAAATAATGGGCCTGATTAAAGTAAAGTTCTTCAAGACTGGGGAAGATAAACTATCATGGGAGAACCTGCATGATCCAGCAAACCTTGAATAGATTTCTCCATTCTCCAAATCATTTGTTAGTCTGCTAATGTTTTCAGTCCTGGGTCAGATCCATTCTAGGTTTGCTGGATCTCCCAAGTCCCTCCATGATAATCTTCAATGAATCAGGCCCATTGTATAAAATAATGAATAGGTATTAATAACACTTAGTCTTCACATGTTCTTTTTACATTTGTTTTTCCTTTAGTCATATTTTATATAATATTTTCATAAGTCTAACAGCACACAAGATATCAGTAGACTGAAAAAAAAAAAAAATGTGAGACACAAACCTTGACATGTTTTTCTGAGCCACTACAGAAAGTAAATGCACATTAGTCGGACAAATTAAAACGGCTAAACAAATGAGATCTTGTTTTTCTACACAAGCGGAGGTCATTTACTAACAAGAGCTTAATCTTCACTGTTGACCCCTGTCTGTTACCTCGTCCTTGGTCAAATTCCTCAATGCAACATATTCTATTTGTCAAAAAAGAATTTCCTGCCTATTGTTTCTGAATGGCAGCGAGCTCAATATGTATTTACACTTCTAAGTTGAGTGTGTTACAGTGGACAAAGAATCAATTATATTTTTCTTTCCTGATAAGTGTATGTAAGTTATGTAATGTGCAAATGTAACTCATTTAGGTATGTGTTACCTTTTACAGGATGCAGAAACTTTGTTGCCTCCTTGGCACTAATGTTTTGTTTAGGCTTCATTCTAGAGTCCCAATATACTTCCTAGACTAGTCTTGATTTTTGTAACATCAGGGAACCCTTAAAATAGTTTTCAGGTCTTCAGGTAACCCCTAGCATTATACCAAATCCACAGCTCACAGCAAATGGTTGTGGTAGCTGGTATTCCTCTTCCATTGCTGGCTATTGGGAAGAATATCACCCTTACAGATAGCCAAAAGATCACTGGTATCACCTAAACTGATCTGAGAGGTTCAAATTACTCATTGCTCATGGAACCCCTAGCAACCTCTGGAGGAAACCCAATCATAAGGTTACAGACCCAACCACAGGTTAGATCATCCCATTTATCCACCACCCCTCTGAAAGACTCGGGGAACCCCTAGCAAACTTCGGAGGAACCAAAGGGAGAAACACTGTCCTAGACTAAGATGTCTATTCATAGCTCCATTGGTGCTCTTCCTCTTAGTTGAATGATGCCCCGAGAAGGTAGAAAGTAGATTGTTTTAGTAGACTGTTTTTCCTAAATGATAAATAATTAATAAACATTTATTAATTAAAATAATAAATAAATAAATATTACAAAATTTAGGTTGCTTGAGCGATGAGCAATTTGGACCTCTTATGTCAATCACCATGGACACTAAGGATCGTTTTCGGCTATCTGTAAGGGTGACATTTATTCCAATGGCCAGCAATTTAAGAGACATTTTTCCCTCTTACCACCATGCTAATATACTTTGAGCAGTAGATTAGGGATGAGCGAGAATGCCTCTGACATTCTCGCAAAAATTTCATCAAACTTTCGATGGGTCCATGAATTTTCGGTTAACTGATTTTGTGAACCCATCGGAATATAGACGAAATCATTACAGGATGATTCCCACTGCTTCATTCATGAATGCAGCCGCGGTACTCCTCCTGTGAGTGTGATTCCGGCGGCTGTGCTCATCAATGAATGCAGCCGTGGGAATCATCATTCCCACGGCTGCTTTCATTCATGATGAGCACAGCCGCAGTAGTCCTGTGTTCTTGGATAGAGAATCTCTATTCAAGAACACATACTACAGGGCTGCAAGAGCAATCGGGGGAGCCGACCTGTCAGCTCCACTCCCCTGATTGCTCTTGCAGGTCCCAAAAAATTCGATCTTGATGGCCGAATTTATACAGGCCGTTCCAGCTTACATGTTCGGTAAGCGAGAACACCCTGATTTGCCATGAGAACGAATTTTAAAATCTCACTCGCTCATCCCATCTGTACATATAGTAATTATAGAAGGGGGTCCCTAAGACGTTAAAGTTTTTTTAGGCCTTCCTATATGTTAAAAAGCTCAACGAAGACGGCTCTGTACGGGGGTACAACATTGCCACTTGGAGCAAAACCACAAAATACCTCTCCAGTTTTCCCATCTTTATACCATTGGAGAGCGGGAAGATTTTGTTATCCACAGATTACTGGAAAAGTGTTTTTGGGACTTGGGGAACTGAAGTGGGACAAATTACTTTTAATTGTGCATTTACAGGCTAAAATGGAGCAAAAAATTAATTATTGGATTTTAAATAATCTTTAACTAAAGCACAGACCTGTGTATAATGGAGAGATATAACTCCTGTACATTATATAGGTTTAGGGCATCATCAAAATCTCTTTTCTTTCTATTTAAAGCTCCCTAGCAGAACACTTTGTAAATCACCTCAGGGCTTGTTCTTTCTCTGATCTAGTAATTAATACTTATTCTCATTATCTAATTAAACCACCATCACTAGACAAGGAAAACAACAGGCCAACAATTTAACCTGCATGCAACTACTTTTTTTTCCTTTAAAAAAAAATATTACCCCTTAACATTTTTGAAGTATTTGTTTGCCTTGGAAAGGCTAATTGTCATAATTTTATAATGGTGACACTAATTTGTTGCAAGCAGATGGCATTGAAAACAAAAGAATATGCAGTAAATGGCATCGACCTTGTCTGTCTGAAAGACAAAAGCCCATACAGTAAAGAAAAAAAATTTCCATTATTGTCACAGAGTATTATGTTTGTCATGGGGAAAATATGTAAAAGCTACAAGCCGTAAAAATGAATTATTAGGAACGGAACATTTTAATTTGAAAGAAAATGTGAGATAGTATTGCTATTATAAACTCACTGGCCACTTTATTGCGTACACATGTTCAACTGCTTCAACTCACAAATATCCAATCAGCCAATCACATGGCAGCAACTCAATGCATTTTGACATGTAGACACAGGACCTGATTTATTAAACTTCTCCAAGGCTGAAGAGGATACACCTTCATCAGTGAACCTGGGTGATCCAGATACCTGTAATAGATCTGGTCCTGGATTAAAAACATTTGTTAGCAAATAGAAAGTTACTTTTAAGAAATCCCTTCCAGGTTTTTTGGATCACCCAGGTTCACAGTTGAAAGAGTATCCTCTCCAGCCTTTAAGAAATCAGGCTCATTGTCATTTTGATAGTGGCATGGTTGTTGGTGCCAAAGGGCTGGTCTGAGTATTTCAGAAAGGACTGGCTTGCTTAGACTTTCACACTCAACTATCTCTAGGATTTACAGCGAACAGTCTAAAATGGAAAAAATAATCAGTGATTTCTCGGGGCAAAATTGCCTGTTGATGCAAGAGGTCAGAGAAGAATGAGCAGGTTAGTTTTAGCTGATAGAACGGCAACAGTAACTCAAAAAACCACTCACCCAAGGTCTGCAGAGGAGCATCTCTGAATGCACAACATGTCCGACCTTGATGTAGATGGGCTACGGCAGCAGGAAACTACATCTGGTTCCACTCCTGTCATCTAAGAACAGGCACCTGAGGCTACAAGCTGCACAGGCTCATCAAAATTGGACAGGAAAAGATTAGGAAATTGTTTATTGGTCTGATGAATCTCAATTTTTGCTGCAACGTTCAGATGGTAGGGTTCGTATTTTGCACCAACAACATGAAAGCATGGATCCATCCTTTGTAAGAACGGTTCAGGCTGGTGGTGATGAAATGGTGGGTGGGATAACTTCTTGGCACAATTTGGGACCCTTAGTACCAAGTGAACATGGTATAAATTTCACAATTTACCTTTGTAATGTTGCTGACCTTGTCCATCCCTTTATGTTTTTAGGTTACCCACCCCTGATGGCCACTGTCTGTAAATAGAGAACTCTCCTAATATAGATTGCATCAAAATAAATTGTGGTATCTCTTTTCATTTAGAATTACATGAAGATATATTGTGGAGGAAGGAAAAGTGGCATGCCAAGTTTACAGAATATTTGGCTTTATCAACTTCACCCGTGCCTGTAAAGGGAATTAAAGGGCCTGGATGGGGCTATTCTACTGCAGATTTGTAGCTCTTTATTTGGAATCCAGGCCCGGGTGTCCTGGAAGGATTGGGTGGGTCAGGCACTCCTCCCTTTTTTCAGACTAGGCATTGGTGATGGCTTTGGAGAACCTGGCTATTGATTAAAAGGCACCTGCGTTTGAGTCAGGGGGGAAGTTGGAGCCTGGGGCCAGGTGGCTCAGGAGGACAAGCTATGTGCAGCCTGTGAGCTGGGAGAAGGCCACCCAAATGTGAGGTCTGTGGGACCCACAGGAGTGAGCCAGGAGGCAAACACTGTGTTTGTCATGTCATGCTATAAATTATATAGATCCCCATGCAAGGGAAAACCCTGAATTTGCTTATCTTAGTTGATTTTATGTGGATATTTTTGCGAATAAAAGTGGGCAGAGCGCCCTGAATTTGAATTAATGTCTGAAATACCTCTTTGCAGCAAGTGAGTTGAGGCTAATCACCCATTTTATATATATATATATATATATATATATATATATATATATATAATCGGAACAATGATAAAAGCAATTTAAAGAGTATTGAGGTTTGGCAATCAGCAATAGCTGGCATTGCACTAAGTATTGAGGTTTGGCAATCAGCAATAGCTGGCATTGCACTACAGCTTTCCAGATGCTCAGTAATCAAACTCCTCATAAGATCAGTAAAGCAAAAGTGATGTTTAAAGAAAGCAGTTTATTATATTACAGTCAAGGCGACTCCAATTACCTGAAGACTTCAGCCGCCAATCCCCAGATCCCAACCATTCCAGTAACAAGTCTCATTTTTATCTAATATTCTACATTGCTGTTGAAAGAACTCAACTCTGGTGGTTACTGTGTAATACCTATTAATGATTAATAAGCAGATTCCTGGTAATGGTTATTAATGATGAGACAGGGTAATAGATGATTAAAAGTTTAGTGAATCCTTTCCAGTAGGAGCCATTAATCCATTACTGAGCTCACTACTTTTCAAAGTATAAATGCACTGCTGTCATTAAAGCCCAAGTGAACTTTTGGATTAAATTAGCTAAATACATTACATAGGCATAAAAACTAAATTGTCTTTAGAAAGTAGAAAAGTAGCGGCAGTACAAAAGCTTATTCCCACCAGTGTCGTGCAAGGAAAAACCCTTGCAAGGGTCTGACAATTTTACTTAATCAAAGATTTTCAAAAGCTTCTACAAAGCAGTCCAAAATACAGAAGTGTGAGATTTTCTGATTGGAAGGCTTTAACATTTACTTAGAAACAGGTTAAATAGCCCCTTTATCTAGGGCTGTATAAACACGACCATTCTAATCTCTTTTCCGATCCCTCGGGGTCTGGCATTCTCCTCTACCATCTCACTGTTGTGGGTGGGTTCTTTGCTTCCTCCGTTTATTTTCATGCTGAGACCGTGGGCCACATTGGTATTTGGTGGAGGCTGTATGGACCAATTGCATAAAGGTGAATCGTGCAGGGGTAATTAGGATAAGGTAGGTATATGTATGTATGTAGCTGTTCTGCAGTTGCCTAATACTGGTCTCATATGACCCATGGAATCTATTAAAGCAAAGTGGTCTACCGGCTGCCGGATTTCTGCAGCCTCCTTACAATAAGGGATTGAAGATGGCAAAAAGGGGGAAGCTTCTGAAATTTCTAACACCTTCTCAATCCACTGGTATTTTGGACTATTCCTTTAAGCTGCAGCCACTCATTTACAGGAGTGTTTCAGCTTTAAATCATATTTTTGGATCATTCCTCCTTCGCGTTCGGGCTGCAGAGAAAAACAACAGAGTTGATGAAGGTCAAGAGCTCGTAGGCCTCGTTTAATTTACTAAGTAATAACTTCTTATAACTAATTACATAGACTGTGGCATACATTTAATAGCATCCCGTCATAAATATTCATAGCCAACACAGTTATTTTTTGCAATATATTATAATAATTTATATTTAGATGCCGATGACAGTTCGCTAGCTCTGCAGAACGGACAATTTAGTTGCGCGTTGAGCGTAACATCTGACCGGAGGTGCTGTAAAGTGCAGGAAGGTGAGGACAAGTCTGGCTTTTTTACCCAGGGATCAATGCTCTAATACTCGCCACTGCATAAATTAGAGGAACGACTGAACTAATTAATTGGATTGATCAAAAATTATTTAGGAGACAGATAAGATCCTGCTTAATGGTGGATTAGCCACTGCAATGACGTGACCTGTCTGAGAACTGTTCTCTCTGAAATTTAGTGTTTATTTGATATCAATCTTAGAAGGAGTCAATAAGAATCTGCGAAAAAATCATCACAGATAAAGCAGCTACATTTGGGAAAAACACAAATGTGTTGGTAATGGAACTGCATGGTGTAAAAGAACTGAAGATGGGTATAAAAAACACAAAATAATTAAATTGTTGTATTTTTTAATATTGTGTACATGAATTTAAACTGGCACCAACCTCTTACATTTCCCTTTTCTATATAGTACTATATATTCAGAAGACATGCAGTTAGGGTAATTGGCTTCTACAAAAATTGACCTTGGAATGTAATAAAGACATATGAATGAGGTATTAAGTCGTGAGTCCCTGAGGGACAGCTAGTGACATGACTTTTGACTTTGTAAAGCACTGCGTAATATGTCAGCGCTATATAAATATTATATAATATTGCTATATAAATACTGTGTAATAATAATATTGCCCAGAATGGCATCACAAGGAGCCAATCAAGGTGTGTTGTAGGACTCATGTGCTATCAATCAACATACTTATAGAAGGAGATAGCACAGACAGAGAGATTGATTTATAGGAGGAATATTCACTGTTCACATAAGAAAGAACATTATCCTTAGGAAGGGAGATTACTGAGTTTAGCAAAAAAAAAATGTTTATTATATTTCCCTTCATGTGGTTATTTTTTGTACATCACCACCTTCACCAAGCCAAGTGAATTATCCATTGCAAGGTGGCCAACCTAAATTCCGTTAGTAATAACTCCCATTCAGCTTTTTTTTTCACTGTCCGATCATAGGCTTGGGGAGAGACAAGGCTTGCAAATGTTATTGAACTGCACTAGAGATAGATAAGGTATCTTGCCCAGGACTGGTGTTTATTGCTCCCACATAAGCAGGGGCCTCCTAAAGCTTCCTGCTCCTCCTAGGTTCCCTTGCACTTCAAGAGCTGAGCTATCTACAGCTCTCATATTCAATTCATAGCTTCAGCGCAGACAGAGGAGAAGGTTATAGCGTAACATCTCCTCTGTTCACATTAGAGGGTGTAGGGTAGTGAAAGGTTTTTATTTCTTCTGTAAGTATGATGGGACCAAAGGGATTTGATGATTGTATATTGTGACAATTTTCATAATTGTGCAGAGAAAGGGGACTTTTTAGGCATAAAGTAAAATTAAACAATAAATAATTTATTGGTAAATCATTTTTAAAAACCAGGATAAAAATTGTACAATTGACTATATAACATAAACAATGTTACAATATACATAAAAAGTTCTTTCTCTGAGATCTTGAACCTGAATATCTTTGTAACATGTGGTCTCTTGGTAGTTCTATTTTACATTGACGCGTTTCGCGACTATTAAGTCACTTCTTCTTCAGGATGAATCAAATATAGAGACTTAAGATCCACAAATTTGGTGTACAATCAAAGGGATATACAAGACTTACAATTATCAGTATGTGTAAAATATTAAGTTTACAAAAATTTTCAAAAAATTATACTCACTACTGTAGATAACACTGATAACCAAATAGCAATGGAGTAACTCTTCATTGTGGACACGTGTGTGTGCAATTCAATGGTGCCTCTATGTTTGTGTGTAATGTGCAGATTGGATAAATATTTATTTATGCATTGCAAGATTTTTTTATATATATATTGTGTGTGTGAATAACTCCTACTGATGCAGGGCAGCTTTTCATGCCTACTCCACCATTTTTTCCCCTGGCATCTCAGAGGGTCTTGTGGACTCCATGACAAACAGGTATTTCAAATATAAAAAGGCAGCATACTTTGACAGGTTTGCAGGACAATGCATGGAAGAATGGAGGACGGAGAAAGTGAGTTAGAGAAGAATGGAACTTGATTGATAAATTACTTAGAAGACTCCTGTCTCTTCTAAAGAATGAATTCATTGTAGAAAGAATGCCCCCCTAACTTCACTGTCACCAATAAGGGATGTGATTAGAGCAAGCTTCTAAAAAGCACAGGCCGAACATTCAGAGCCCTGGATTGTGTGGAGGTCAGAACAAGCTCTGCACTGATTTAGCATTTGTAAGGTACAGAGTCAGAATTTGCTAGTGGATGTTGTGTTGGGGAGCCAAAACCTCTTGGAAGTTTTGCTGAACTCTGAACAATTGTAAAAAAAAATTGATTGTGTGTTTAATAAAAGTCAACACATTCATATACATTTATGTTAACTTACCAGTACCTAAATCATTCTTTATGTTGGCTTCATTCACTCCTCCATACAACAGGATTCACTCCTTGACCTCCAGGCAAATATATAGAGCAATAGAGATGGACTAATTATTTTTAATGAATGGTAACGTAGAGGGTCCTGGAGGATTCTTTTTCATAATTTCTACTTATGTCAGTTCTAAGGTATATTGAATAATGGAGGGAATCCAGTTCATCCATTCACAATTATGTATTTTGCCAAACAGAAACCTATTGGGTAATAGGAAACTCCAATGCTACTATTTATAACTACATTGTTTAATGCGAGAGCATGTCCATTGGAGAGATGTCATCAGCCAAGCATTGCCTAGCTGTAAAAGGAAATTACCAGGGGCAGTTGAAATGATGCCTACACATGTATCCCCTGCATATGGTCATGTGACATAGAAAGATCATGTGATCAGGTGCAGGGGATGCATGGAAGTTTATTAAACCATGCTTATATTGTACATTACCAAAATGCACAGATATAAATATTTTGCAGGGCTACTTATTTCTAATGTTTCTTTTGTACAAGAATGCAAGAATGGGCTCTCAGGAGTCTAAAAATGTTTTCAAGCTTCACTCTTTTTTCCAACACAGCTCTTGTCCCACATACATTTCTGAACTGATTCAAAAATACTGTCGCAATCTCCACTCCTCCAATAACATACAAATGACTTCCTCACTAATAACCTTGTAACACGTATGGCTCCAAGATGTTCTTAGAGCTGCCCTGAATTTTCTAGATTTTTGTCTTCCTTGACCTGTTCAGCTTGTTCCTATTTTCTGGTTATTTATTAGAAAACTCCTAAAACCCTCACTACTTCCCACCACTACATATCTCCCCTCCTATTGGCCCTGATTTATTAAAGCTCTCCAAGGCTGGAGAGAATACACTTTCACCAGTGAAGCTGGGTGATCCAGTAAACCTGGAATGGATTTCTAAAGTCATTTGCTATTTGCTAGCAAATGTTTTGAATCATGGACCAGATCCATTCCAGATATGTTCGATCGCCCAACTTCACTGATGAAAGCGTATGCTCTCCAGGCTTAGAGAGCTTACATATATCAGACCCATTGTGTCACTGTCTGTATCTGTATGCCATTTGCAACCCCTATTTAATGTACAGCGCTGCGGAATATGTTGTTGCTTTATAAATACTGTTTAATAACAAAAATAAATATTAACTGAATGCGAGAAATGTGAATTCTGGGTAAAACTTGAATGAATCCTGGGTGAAAACATTTATCAACAGAGCCATTATTATTATGGATGGAGGGAAGGTTAAATATAAACTGTGGACAAAGCTAAGATAAGGAATCAATAAAAGGACTGGTATGTCTGTGCTTAGCAGAGAACCTCAGGGACCAGCATTTCATTTTTAGTAAACATGCCGATACAAATGTTTCTCCTTTAAAAGACAAAAAGAAAAAAAATTACAATTCACTGAAACATCTTTTAGATAAAAGAACCCAAAGTGTCATTTCTCATTAATACTCAAAAGGACAGGAGGCAACGTTTTTGGTTACCAAACCAATTAGATCACGAAGATAATTAGATTGTTAAATTCTTTTTCAAAGGGCTGTCTTTTCTGTTAGCCTGAAATATGCGATTACACTTTAATTACATAAGGCGCTGATTATTATGCTTCTTTTTTTTTCTTTTGGTCTTTTTTCTTCAGTTGACACTTTTGTAGGATTTTCAATGAGATCTGAGCAGAATAAATTGTTTAATAGAAAGGAAGAGACTTAAAACTTAAAAACATTACACAAAATAATTTCTTGTATTCTCCCTTTGAGCCAGTAGACGTGTTTTGCTGTTCTTTTATTTTTTTTTTTTTTATTTAAATGAAAGGGTTTAGACTTTAGTGTTGGACAAAAGCAGATGCCTCTTTAGCTGACCAAGGTGCTCTGTGAATCCCTGTAGTACGATGTAGGAGTACGTGTTTGAGAAATATATAAAAATAAAATATATCTATATATATATATATATATATATATATAGGCATACTCGCTGCAGAGGGGTACTTCAGGCTTTTCTTCAGGGTATCTTCAGGTTGCTCTGCCTACGTTTATTGATCAAAACAGGAACAAACATAGGCAAAATCCAGGGAATTTTACAATATCAACGAGTCATCCAAATTATGACAACAAAACACAAATTTTAGCCTCCTGGCTCTCTCTATATTGGTCCCATAGACCTCAACTTTGGGAGACCTCCTGGGTTTTTCCAGCACACAAATTACACAACCTCCCCACCTGAGCCACCTGGCCTGCAACTTCCAGCAATCTCAAGACCTGATCCTTTTTATTATTAATGGCCAAGTGCATTAGAGCAATTACCAATTTCTGTCGAAGAAAAAGGGAAGGAGTGCCAAGCTTGCATGACACTTCGGACATGGATCCCAAATAAAAAGCCACAATTCTGCAGCAACATACTTACTTATGGCCCTATCCAAGCCCTGTAAAATAAGGCGAGGTTGAAGTAGATGATGCCAAATACCCTCCAAATTTGGCATTATATTTGATTCCACCACAGTACATATATAGATATAAATATTGATTCTTGCAAGCACACAACCCTGATTAGCTTCCTGTGCTGCTTTCCCTCATCCCTGTGTGATCCCTACTGTGCAGGCATTGCAAGAGGCTGATACCAAGGTAAATTTAGGTATTTAGACTATTTGCATTTAAAAAAAATGATAAATTAATTCATAACTGTGTTTTTTGTATTAGTTTGGAGTTCAGCTGTATGTTTTTAGGCCAAGGGTAAGACATTCAGTATAGGATGATTTCCTATCTGTAGAATCCAGTTTCCCTTCTGTTGCTTGCTTGGCTTCCTCTGTGTCACTTTTCACTGATTATCAGAACAAAAAGCATCACCTGCTCCAAATAATTTATTCCATTACTATCCCCTCCCCACGGATCCTGGTGGACATCATGGATACCCGTGCTCAGCACCCATCACGTGTGTGTCTCTTCTCTCCAGACGGGGAACCTGGCATATTTTCATTACACCCTTTCAAATGTTATAACATTGACTCCTGGCGCACACATCTCATCCATCACCGCAAAGTTCAGAGCCGGAGACATGGCAGAACTTTTATAAAACTGACTTCAATGCCAGCTGCGTCATCCGACAAAAGGAAATAGAACAACTACGACTAATAAAAGAACATAAGCAATAACAAGTTATTGATGCACAGGTAATAGATTGATAGATAGCCAAATCATATTTATTTATTTTAGTAATATTTAGGAAACTTTTCATTCCAAAAAATGTGTTCTTATTTTCTGTTTTAGTTAGGGAGTGTGAATCCCTACAGGGACACAGATAGCAAATAAAACCACCAGAGGTTCAAATCACTAATCGTATAAAACACAAAAAAATTTCAGCTATAAAAAAAATGTTAGATTCAGCAGGCTTTGCAAAGTGATTTTACCCATGAAGAGAGAGTTTCTCTGCATAGGGATTTCTCTGTTTCCCCGTTCATCTTATTAGCATTCCCATGCCTCTCTTTCTACAATATCCAGCACGTCTAGGTATGTGGGCTTTTTCTCTATGGCATTGCTTCGATGATTGTCCATCACCTGTTGGTGCCAATTGGTCCATGCTACAATGGACATGGGTCTTTTTAAACCCAACTAATGTACAAAAAAACAATAGATTTGCTGCTGACTTTTGTTAATAGTTTTTTGTATTTTACTGGTCCGTTCAAAGGATGTGTTTACCATGATGAAGTAGATGTGGATCCCTGAAACGTGTTTATTTTCATCTATATCATCAGGTAGTAGTAGAATCTTGTACCAAGTCAGCCATTAATTTATACAAAAAATGTATTTTTTAAATCAAACCCTTGACTGGCTAATCTGAGTTATTAAAAATATAGTTAAACAATATATTAATTAATAATTTAGGTAAGCCAATAAAGGTTATGACTTAAAGATCATTCATATCCATGCTTGCTATGAACTGGTGTTGTGATGTTGTAAATGGGGAGCTTGTGACCTTCTACTGCATTTACAATTCCAGTTAAGGAGAACCATGGGGGGTTGTTAACTGAACCAAGGCAAGCAATACAGAAAGAGATTATACATAGTCACCTCTTTAACTTTTTGTAAAGGCCTTACCTGCTTTTTTGTTTATTAGCAGCATCAGATAATGGAAATAAGCAGGTGGTGGTGGACCGGAAAGTGAGCTGTGAGTGATTTTCTTATAATTAAGTAGCTTAACTTCTGCACTTTGCTAATCTCCTGAACAGGGTTTTTTATTGAGGCCTTTCTTTCAAAATGGGAGTTTGCTGGTGCAGAGCATAACTGCTTTGCCAGCACATAATAATGCTGTTACACAAGGAGCTGCAATCCTTTAAGGTGCAATGTTGAATGAAAAAGAGTGGGAATAAGGCATTTACATGAAAAAAAGGAATTAGCTGTGATAAGTGATAAGAATACAAAATAAATGCAAATGTTTTATGAATGAGTCCATCTTTAAAGCCATTACTTTACTTTAGACTTTGAGCTGTGGTGCATGGACCAATAATCCTAAATTATTACTTTGTATGACAGAGCTGTTGAAATAAGAACTTCTGCTAAATGCACAGAGATCAGAACTTTATCATATCTGTGCAAAAAGTAAGAGGTGATGGCACTCAAAAACAAACCCCTCTACCTCAGAAACACTTTTACTTGCCAACCGGGATCAGACTCTCCACCTTTACTTCCTTTTGGTCCATCCTCCCCTTAAGTCTTGACAGCTGTATGAGGTCCTCTTCTGGACTGAAATAGTTTACTCTGATTTTACTGCAAACTGTGAGCTTCTTACAATGTGCATTAGAAGCTGCAACACATCATAGAGAAGCCACTTCATTACCTGGAGGACACCAGCACCTTTTAGCCTTTTTCTTCCCAAAATGACTGTCCTCAATCTGCCTCTTCCATTCATTGAATTTGTTTTTTAAGGCATGAAAAAAAGTGCCTACTGCTGAATTCATTTTGTGTTTCCAATTACTTCTAAGCAGTTCTGACTGATTAACTAATTATCTATTAAAGCAAACACATTTTGTCCAAACCCCGATGAATGGGAAATTGTTCTAGCCTCCCAGATGTGTTGGTTTTACCCTATATTTTCCTCATGAAGTTAGCCTGGATTTAAAAATTTCTTACTTCCTGGACTTTTTACAGACTTCAACAAAAGGTATCTTATTAAGCAAAAGCAACCTTACCAGGTATACTGTTCCAGGCCTCTGTTTGGGATCTCTTTGGACCAATTGACTTTTTAGCAGTGTTTAGACCAGGGGTGGGCAAACTTTTTGGCTCAGGGGCCACAGTGAGTTTTAGATAGATCGAGGGCCATGGAGATTATTTGTATAAACTGATACAAATTATGTGTAAAAGCGGGCCGTATTAAAAAGCCGTATATGGCCCATGTGCTGTAGTTTGCCCGTGCCTGGCTTCGACGGATATCCTTGCTAATGGATTGATTCTCTTTCATTATGTAGTTATGCCATTAAACTTCTCAATGGAAGTAGATTCCACTCGGACCACAAAACTGACTGGAATTAAAATGACATATCTGTAAAACAATGTATCTATATATAAGTTGTCTGTGTATTTCTTTGCTTCCCTGTAGTCTAGCCTCGATAACAATCAATAATCGCGGCTTCTCATCACCAAGCATCTGAGCCAGTATAAGCGAAGGTCCATAAGTTCAAGGAGGAAGAGAATGACAACCTTTCTGGCTAAGCATTGCAAATAATCTCCTTTTCCCTCTCGGGACTCTGCCTGGTTAATGTCAAGTGTGCTGTTTGTTTATCCATTTCTTAGTCCTTATTTTTTGTTTGTTTTAAGACTTCAGATAAAAGCGTGCATGGCATTGAAGACACTCTATTTGACTGCTATTGAGCTAGATAATTCGCTGCAGTCTCTGGCCTTCCGTTTCTGGTCTTCATGAATGATATTCCAGGATAAGTCAAGAAAGGGCAATTATGGAGTCTGTTACGGTTCTATTATCTAGCACTCCAAGAATTGTGATATTTTAAAAGAATATCACTTTTATAACTGTGTTTTATTGGGATTTGTTAATGTAAGGTTGTGGTAACTTGCAGCTAATTTTTAGATGATGCATCAAGTCATCACGGCAAATAATAAAAGGTAAAGACCTCCTCCTAGAATGCCCATCTACTCTTACTAATGTCTTATGTCCAAATATATATATATTTCCAGCAGTTTCCTGACCAGTCATGTGACAACCCAAGGTCCTTTCTCTTCTTCTCCTGGGGAAGCAATGTGCCATCATCAGTGCTGCAGAGAACAGGACTCACATTTTGATATTGGAATCATTCTATGTATCGCTGTGAGCTAGGCCCATCTATCAATAGCCCAAGGAAGGGTTCTCAACTAGAGTTCAGTGGAACCCCAGGGCTCCTCCAGAGGTTGCCAGGGGTTCCTTGAACAATAAGCACTTTGTGCGTCTTACGTCAGTTTATGTGAGATCACATGATCTTTTTGGCTGTCTGTAAGGGTGACATTCTTCCCATTGGCCAGCAATATTCAATATAAGAGACATTCCTCCCATTGGCTACCACACTACTGTACTGTGAGCTGTGGATATAGAAGCTAAAGTAGGGGTTCCCCGAAGACCTGAAAGTATTTCAAGTGTTCCATGGGGGGGGGGGGGGTTACGATCCAGTGGTTGAGACTATATCAGATGTTCATTTCATATATCTAGTTATGATGTGATGTATACAATCTTATATCATTATTATAGAACCCACCAATGTATATCTACTATCTCCATATTGTATTCATCATACAGACCGAGATAGTCATTACCACATAGCCCTGAGGAAGTCTATACTGGTGAAACGTGTCAGGTAAAAAGACTTAACAGCGTCTCTAAATCACCAGTGACTCAAGGTATAGTGTGTCGAACTCCAACTCAAGATGTAATGGGCTGGGGAATCTTCATGTGATGTTTGTTTAATTATGTATAAATCTAAGCATAAATACATAATTATTGTTTTCCAAAACCATGGCCACAAACCCCGACTCTTTCTTTAATTTCTTGTTCATTATTAATATTTCCAGGGGTGGCCATACCTATATTTCTAGAAGTGCAGGATAAGGAAGGACAACCTGCTTTTCCAATATCTATATCCTATGTCTTGCACAAGCTAACCATTGCACACCAGTAGTAACACACCCCGACCCATCCACATTTAAAACCAAAATGTTCTCCTCTGCCTGGTAAATGATTAGCAATCTTTCCGTGAAGTCTCTCACCCATCAAGTAAAAATAAAATAAGACAGATTGTTTTGTATCCTAACCGTAGTTCTTCATAAGTCATAAACATTTAAAGATCGTTGGCTCGTCAGTGACGAGATAAAAAAAAAAATTCCGCAGGGAGCTCAATCCGTTCAGGCGTATAGCCCTTCTTTAACACATATTGCCGTAGTAAAACCATTCATCTCCCCCGTTATGACGCATTTAATTTATATTTAATTATGAATTTATTTGTTAATTACACGGCTCGAGTGCCTGCGAGCGTTTATGCCCAATGAAAAGCGTACAGCGCATAAATATGCTTCGCTCCCATCTCTGAGAAATTGCAACACCGGTTACAGGCCACATAAAACCAAAAGGCAATTTACACGAAGGGGGGAAAATCTGCTATGGAAAATATTACTGGCGGGAGTGAAGGCTTCATGGAGACCATGTCATTGATCAATTGTACAGCTGACTTTTTACTTAATGATCTCATTCTTCAGTAAATGGCGTGTCATTAGTACAGGATAAAGTAGGAGTTGGGACAGGTCTTGTCAAACTTCAGAGGATTGCAGGATACAGTAACTACCCAGCTGTGGCATTCCACTTAATAAGATCTCTAAAAAGCTCCTTGTCGTAAATCCAGTGTAGTATAGAATTAAATAACGTCTCCTCCTGGAGTAAGCATGACGAGTAAAGGCAGAATCATTTTATGGGTCAATTACTGTCCTGCATGACACAGAGTTGAAGAGCTGCTTGGTGGACCAAGCTAAGTTAATTGCAAAGACTCTCAACATGGAATTCTCAACAAAATAGCTTGGAGGGGAGGGACCCTTGGGAATATGTCCTTGGTGAAAAAAATTGGCCCCCAAAGGCTTTAAAAATGCATCTTCCCGATTATATTTTACTTTGAAAACAAACAGCATAGCCATACAGATCCCCTTTACCCCTCACCCCAACCATTTTTTTCATTTTTCAGTGCTATAAGTTCAGGTGATCCAGTTAACTCGAAAATTCAGTGGACAGCTTAAAGATATAATTTTGTTAAATTAAAGTGGAACAAAATAGTCACTTGTGCCCATTTTGTTTATGGGCACCACCATCTCATTCCTTCTTGATTTCTTCCTTGTGACATTGATCTATTTTGCGTGGCTGGGCTGGGATGGCGTAACTCCTGCGCAGGTGCACAGAAGTACATTCAGTCCCAGCAAACGGTGTAAACTGGTACTACTGGGTATTCTGGCAACCAAAGCTGAGCTCTGCATGTACAGGTCAAATTTTTCAAATCGGGCAGCTAAAACAGAAGTGGCACTTTAGTTCCATTTTAACATTGAGCTATAAAAAATGCATGCTTAAAAAAATAATCAGGGACTTGTTCTTATAGGTTCCTCATTACCCTCTTTTCCTTTGCCAACAATTTCATGCTCATAGAATTGTAAAGTTGAGTTGCATTTTTTTGCTAACTGTTGTAAAAATATAAATTTTGGCTCATTTTTTTTTTAAGTTCTTACAAAGCTACAATGTTTTAATCTGTTCATTAAAGATGGGGTAAGAGAGGAAATTCCATTTGGGACATTTTCCCTTAACTTGTTATCTAAACAATAAATGGTAGAAGTGGATGTTACCAGTACAGGATGATACTATCATAATTTCTCATATCAATACAAAGGAAAGCTTTGCAGATAACTTTAGGGCCACGGCTTGCCTTTATGTCATGTGGAACTAACAATTGTTGGAGGTATGATGGTTTTCTCTAATAAATGTCATCCCAAGGAGCGTTAATCCATTGTCCAGTGGAGACCCCTTTTTGTGCAGCACACCACCTGTCTATTAGCAATATGATGATATTGAAGTCAACACTCATTTTACACTCAAAGAGATACTAAGCAGGAGAAAACAAGAAGAACAGGGAATTTTCTTAGAATAGTGGCATATTCTAGATAACAGAATTTCTAAAGCCATTGATTTTGTGGCATTAGGCATCTGGATGATACGCCAGAGTATGCAGCACTGCGATAACTATCTTTACCTGGAGAAGTATTTCTGTCCCGTCTCGTGGAAGAAATAGATGTAGAAGCTCACGGTGTTGTCTTTATTACAGAAAATGTATCAGATGGGGAAATAGATTGTACATGCTCTGCTAATGACTTTTATAGGAAGACTGTACAGCAACTCAATAGCTGTGCAAAGATATTGCAGCAAACATTTTGTCTTTGCTCTAAAGCTGCCTCTCATTACTATTTTGATGTGGGGGGTTCCTTGGAATATCTTGAGGAAGCCCTTCTATAATTACTATATCACAACTACAATACAGTACAATAGTGTGGTGGTCAGTACGAAGATACATTGCCAAACAATGGGAAGAATATCACACTTGAAAACAGCCAAAAAGATCTTTGGTGTCCTTTATACTGACCTGAGAGGCACAAAATGCTTATCACTCAAGGAACCCCCTGCACCCTCTGGAGAAACCCTGGTTGAGAAACACTGCTATACTCATACCTGGCTGACAGGGGCATCTATGATCTGCTAAGGAGAAAGAAATATGTTATATTGGAAAGATTTTGGCTTATGAAACTACATGACCTTTGTGAAAAGTCTGCGTGTATGAAGAGGTCTTTTTTGCCTTCCAAGTGGGATCTATTCATACGAGCACAGCAGGAGCCCAGTCCAAGAAAATCAGCACAGGGATGATAAAAGCCCCTTATAATGGGAACAGCAGGTGTGCAAACCCAGGAACTCAGTTCAGAGATGTGATGAGAAGTGTTTGGAGAAATCCAGTCAGAGCTGATTCCAACATGGATTTCTTCTTTGCCAATCTTAGATCTGAACCAGTTTGGGTTCCAATCTATTATGACTATACCTGTCATTGGTGTAGTAATACTGACACATAATGACAGGCAATCATTCAACATCCTATAGCTTTATTGACTGCACATTGACAGAGCTCCCGCTATTGTGTTTAGTGCAAGAAGAAATGACAATGTATAATACAATTAAATAAATGTATGGGGTCTCCACTATTAAACCTAGACTTGGGACCATCATGGATAGGAAATAGGGAAAAATGTCCTCTAGAATGTGGTTTGCCAAAAAATGAAGAAGGCAGTGTAACTCCCTTTCCTGGCAAAACCAGACCTTCACCTGTCCAACAGTGGCAAGGACCAGAAAGGGTCTATTCTCTCAACATGACCTGAATGAAAAGCTTTGTACATGGGCAGCTTATTGGAATCTGTAAGCCACCTTTAATATGGACCACCTTTCCCAATACCCACCCCTTTACCTTATTAAAAGGGTAAATAAAGTCACAACAATAAAGAAAAAAAACTTGATTACTTTTTGTTTTGCTAATTTTTGCTCTGCAGGGTCCACGGATGTCCAATTATGACATCCCGTGACAGCACCGGCCATCTCTGTTGGTTTGAACACAATGACAGCTAAATCTATTTTAAAGATCACAGTCACATGGCTTCAGAAATGATCCTTATATGTGTTAAAGCTTTGTGAATTGAGTGTAATGTACTTAGAACTGTGAAGCCAAAAATATCATTAATCAGTGAGCATGTTTCCATGTACCTTGGCCATCAATCAATGAAATACTTGTGGCCCACCATGGGAACAGAACAGGTAGACATGGTAGACCTCTCCCTCCAGCCTGACATAACAACTCTATTAAGAAAATGTTTTTGAGCAGATAATATTTCCCCTTTATAGCTTTCTCTAGCAAACAACCTTTTTTTGCCAAGTTAAAAGCCGGTCAGGTTTTTGTCATGTCCCATTGGGAGAAGAAGACATCTTCCTGTCGAGGATCCTAATCATTTCTTTAAATGTCACTGTAGCAAGCTCTTGGATGGTGACATCCATGAATTGCATTTGCACATGAAAACTGCACCGCTGAATTATACATTGTGCCTGTTATCACTCCTAATCCCGACTTCAGAAGCCCTCGGAACCTTCTGCCACCGTCGCCTCTCCTTTGACAAACGTTGGAGATGAGCTTGAATTTTTTTTTTTTACCTGCCTTTCTCTATAAACTCAGATTGCTCAAGCCAAGCTGTGAAACCATCTAGCCAAAATGACTCTTTACTGTAAGCGATAAAGGGCATCGGCGGAGAGAACGGGCGGCCCTGGCAAGCCTCTTAATGATTTCTCTCTCTGTGCTCTTTCAGGTTTTTTTTCTGTAAATGATTACACAGCCCGGCTCTCTCCCGCTCACAGATCTGTTCATTATTCCATAACAAACAGCCCACAGGTCAGAGGTATTTACCGCGTCGCCTAGACGAGCCAAGTTCCCGGACTGCCGTGCGCCTGCATAGCGCACCTTTACGACCAAGGACGGGGCTGTTTAAAATGCTTGGCGTTGTTTATTGTGTCGTTTCAGTGAAACACAATAGCCATTGATTTTCTCTCACATAGGCGGAAAATATTTCCCTGCCTGCTTTACAAAGCTATTACATTGCAAAATTATTATTATTATTATTTTTTTTGCAAATATTTTACTTTTTAAGGGAGCAATTTAAGGTACTTGTGAGTTACTGGTACTTGACGGGAATCTATTATGTATTTTCCGTGGGAGGGTGTTTTGATTCATTGTTGCAGCATTCACTTGACAGTCGTTCTTGATGACTTTCACAATTCTACTTATTTGCTGTTCCATATTTTGAAAATATTGTTTTGTTAGATTTTTTTATGCAGAATGTGTCCTCTAGTGGTCAATTGTGTGAAGTGCAGAGATTAGTAGGAGAATGAGCCACTAGAGTTATGAATAACTGGGGCAAAATTGTGACAGTGACAAGTATAGTTATTAAACAGTCGCAATTTCAAGTTGAATTATTACGAACCATTAAAAAAAAAAAAGATAAAAAAGAAGATGCTATCTGCAAGTCACATACAGGCAACATGCCTCACCATCAGACCCAAGCAGCTGTGATGAAATTTACCCCAATCAGGGCTTGTATATTAGTCCATAACCATCATGGCCAAGCTCCATATTGGGTGAAAAATGTATTGTAGGGTGTTTCATAGGTCTGGTGGTAGGCCGTGTTGCTTGTATGTGACTCATGGTTTCAATTCAGACAATTTGAAGACAAAATTAGTGGGGTTTTCTATCTGATTGCACAGATCTTACCGGGGCAGCAGATGGTCCCCAAAAAACACCACCTGTGGTAGGTTTGGTGACCTTTTGGAGCAGCCATACTTTTTTGCATGTTTTGGGTTCCCTTTAAATTAGTTTGGGTCAACTGTAAAGCCTAACTAGGAATATCTGCAGTCCCAATTCTGCCTCCGGAAAGAATTCTTAATTCCGCCTGACCTACACGTACCCCATATACCTTCATCTGTAATGTTAGAGACAAGTGGAACATATTGTACATATTCTAAGATTGTGTTGCTGTCACATGCTTGTGATTTCAGTGACTCATAATGGAACAAATTGTTTTTGAAGATTACAATTGATTGAACAATGGTTGGGGTGTGTGTGCTGCTTTTTTGTCTGCTGTAATTCACACACAAAAAAAAAAACAGACGAAAATATAATGCTCTTCTTGTAAATGAAATCATACAGACTTCTGTTTTCATGCTTTATCAGAACCAGACGTGTTCCTGAGTGTTATAACATTAATATACAGCTGCCGGGCAGAACAATGGCGCATCCTATAAAACCAAAAAATTCTGCGTGTCTCCCATCCTCATCTCTATCTCGTGCTTATTATTTATTTTTCCCTATTCCCAGATCCTTGATTTCTTTATTTGTGAACTATTCAGGACTACTTTCCTCCTCTCATCTCCTCTGTTCTCTGATCCTCCTTTTTCCCTTTTCCACTCCTATCCTTTCTCCCTGTTTTTGTCTTTTTTTCACCTCTTTCTCATTGTTCTCTCCTCTCTTCTTTTTATCTCTCCTCTCTTTTTCTCTCCTTTCCTGTTTCACTCTTTTCTCTCCTCTTTTCTCTTTATCTACCCCCTATTTTTTTATCCTCTTCTTTTTTATTTATTTTTTTTATCTTCTCTCATATCCTCTATTATCTTCCTCTCTCTAATAATCTCTTCTCTACTCTGCTTTCACTTCTCTCCCTCCCATTTTATTTCCTTTCTCCTCTCCTCTTCCGCTTCTCCTTTCTCTCTCTCCCTGCCATTCTCTTTCTTCCCCTTTCCTTTTCTCTTATTTTTCCCTCATTTTTTCCCTCCCTTTCCCTTTCTCTTCTTTCTTGCGCTTCAAATTCACTTTGCGAGGGGCACAGCTTCAATGGAGGAGAGGAAGAGATCAGGAGAGGAAAGAAGAGGAGTTCTTTCTTTCTATCTCTTACTCTTACAGAATCAGATTAATGAATGAGCAGGACTGAGTTTATCTATGCAATATACATTTCCTTGCATGTGATTGGCTATTCTTTACAAAATGATTTCTCCTAATTTACTAAACAAATTGAAATAACCCTTTGCAGTTCAATAATACATTAAGGGATCACTGAACAGCCTTTTGGTTATCAATCCTCATTTTGGGTAAAAGTTGAATGAATCTTTGATGGAAATATCTCTAAATACACCCATATAGGCGTAAAATGAAATGCACAAAAGTAAGGAGCAATCCCTTTGACAGAAATGGACATGGGTGTTCGGTGAAGCAGCCAGATCTCTCTCTTTTGGAATATATGTCATTTTAACCTGAAGTTCAGTTTTAAAGTAGACCCAAATTCTAAATATAACTTAATTATGGGTCAGCAAATGGTAATAAAAAAGCTTTGAAGTTTTTATTACCCTTGGCTATCTTTGAGGACCCTATTTTTGCACTGTGGGGTGTGTTATTATGGGGAAGTCGGTGCTAATATCACACTGTAATGATGGCAAAGGATACTGGGAACTTTTTGTGACCATAGCAGAGTTGATCAACTAAACCCCTAATTTCAAACATTTCAAAAATAATTTCTTTCTGCATGCAGAATACCCAACATGGCACTACAAAGGTACTTGGCCTTGTGACACTCCCTACATCCAGACCATTACCAGTTCCAATAATGCTAAAAAAACCTGATGCTAACTGATACAATTAGACACATATTGTAATCATTAATTATATTTTAGGCCCAGTGTATGTCAGTGAAAGTTTTTCTGCTTTCCCTTTAAATGCTTCCCCTGTGTTGATCATGGTCACGCCGTTTTCCTTCCAGAAATGGAAGTGCTCCGTCTGCCATGAGACAGAATGAAACTACGAAGCTTGTCAAGGCTTCATGAGACCCACTGAAGCCTGCCAGGCCCGCTGGGCACCGGTAATGAGAAGGAGAGAGAGGTACTGGCTACAGACATCAGCTCAATAATTAATCAAAGCTCACTTCTTTTTAATGAAAGAAAAAAAAAATACATGAGGCCGAGCACAACATGGAAGATTGAAAGTAGAGCCGTCAGTGTGAGAAATCAAGTTTTTTATTTTTATCAACCTGTAATGTGTGTTTAGTGCTTACTACATCAAGAAGTAATTTTACTTACCTTCTGTTCATTGTATACAGTCGTAGAAAAAGAAAGGGCACTCTTTTTCAATCATAAGGTTTTTAGTGTCAGAACAATTTACTGTTATTAAAAAAAAAAAAAAAAAAATTGCATGGCTGTATGTGGTGGTGATGATGGATGTAGTGATGGTGGTGGAAAGAGTGATGGTACTGTGGTAATAGTGGTAATAGTGGAGGTAATGATGGTGGAAAGGGTGGTGGTGATAATAGTGGTTATAATGGTGGAAATGGTGGTGGTGATGGTAGTTGTGATGGTGGTGGTAGTAGTGATGGTGAAAATGGTGGTGGTGATAATAGTTGTGGTAATGGTGGTGATGTTGATAGTTGTGATGGTGGTGGTGATGATAGCTGTAATGGTGGTAATAATGGTGGTGATGGTAGTGTTGATGATAATAGTGGTGATGATGATAGTTGTGATGATGGTGGAAATAGTGGTGCTGATAATAGTTGTCATGATGGTGGTAATGGTGGGGATGATGATAGTTGTGGTGATATTCTTGGTCGTGATTGTTGTAATGGTGGGGATTGTAGTTGTGATGGTGGTGGTAGTAATGATGATGGAAATGGTGGTGGTGATAATAGTTGTTGTAATGGTGGTGATGTTGATAGTTGTGGTGGTGGTGGTGATGATACCTGTGATGGTGGTGCTGGTGATGATGATGATGATGATGATGATGATGGTGCTGATGATGGTGGTGGTGGTGCTGATGATGGTGGTGGTGGTGCTGATGATGGTGGTGGTGGTGCTGATGATGATGGTGGTGGTGGTGCTGATGATGGTGGTGGTGGTGCTGATGATAGTTGTGATGGTGATAATGATGGTGGTGGTGCTGGTGCTGATAATAGTTGTCATGATGTTGGTAATGGTGGGGATGATGATAGTTGTGGTGATAGTCGTGATTGTTGTAATGGTGGTAATAATGGTGGTGATGAAGGTAGTGATGATAGTGGTGATGATAGTGGTGATGATATTTGTGATGGTGGAAATGATTGTGGTGAAGGTGATGATGATATTTGTGATGGTGGTGATAATGGTGTTCATGATAGTTGTGATGGTGTTAATGATGGTGGTGCAATTAATACTGATGGAGGGTTGGGCAGAGATAAGCCACAGTTTAGTTGACCCATGATTTGATGAAACTGCTCCAGTTTGCAAAAAAGTGGCAAAAATAGTTTGCCTTTTACTTTTACCTGGTATCTGAAGGACTTTTTAGGTTTCTTTTCTTTGTTACCTTTGTATTATATGTTATGTGAACTTATATTCCTTTTGTAAATCAACCCCTATCAGTCAGCTACAGGCAGGTGGAGGCATTCTTTAATATCAAGTTCTCTGATTGGGACTAAACTGATCAAATGAAATCAATATATGCCGTCTTAGTTTTGGCATTGACCAGGGCTGATCTCTTGGACTGAGATGCCAATTTAGAGATGGTACAATCATACAAATTCCTGTCCCTGAGAAGTGACATGACGCAGCCATTGCTATAAGTCTTTCACCTGGCAATTTGCTACACTGTTGCAGTCTGATCACTGGATGAGAGAGGACTGATCATATACAGTACTTAGTCCTATGTGTGATAGACCTATGACATAATCCAGCCATGGCACTGGAGCTGGTGAAGATTTGAATAATTATATATTGAAAGCCATCATCGTGATAATGCACTATGCTTATATGATGTTTATTCTGCAAATCAGAATAAACACAACTCCTGAAAGCTGCATACTTTTAAATACTAAAAAAAAATACTTTTGCATTTACATTTTATTGTTTTGTAAGATTTAGGGACTACGTTTACATGTTTACATTTTAAAAACAATCATCTTTCAGTTTATAGGAATCTATGAATTTCCTTCATCTTTATAGGTGTGCAAAAAGCAATGTTTAATGCTTCTCCAACATTTTTATATGCTTGCTGTGCCATATTCCGATGCATTAATCTTCACATGGTCAGAGACAACTCCCTCTGATAAAATCACTCACCCAGCCTATTGTTTTCGTCTGAATAGATTGATACAGACAAGGCAAAGGAACAGCAAGGCACCATCACTGTGCAGCACTACTGCCAACCCAAGCTGCATATGAATTTACAAATATGGCTGCCCGCATGTTTATATTTTCCTAAACAAATCACACCCAGAAAATTTTTTATCTTGATAAATAGATCACTGAGATCATTCTAAAAGAGCGAACACATTCACGGGCATATGGATTTAAACATTTTAAAGGACCATAGAACCCTTTTATGGTGGCTTCTGTAGGAATTGCAGTAATAAATAATAAATAGACTCAGTGTGATGCCTTTTAAATCTCAGCTTTCTCCAGACAGTCAGTGCAATAGATAACTTTCCACCGTGTCATCCTCTTATGTGGAAAACCAACAGAGCCGTTTCTGCACTTTTTAGGCTTTCTCTGCATTTTAATTGGCCTTTAAAAATCATGATTCAGGTAATAGAAGATGCCATAAAGCACAGTATGGGCTAGACAAATAACAAAGGAGGGGCACCGTAGCTCTGCATTGAGAAACTGCAGTTATGGGAGCGGGGCTTGGAGTGCCAACTGAATATAGTGAGGCTCCTCCATCAGTCCGTTACATACTGAGCACCTTATCGTTACCATGGACAATTACATTTATAAATTCTTGATGTCAAGAAATGACTCTTTTTATCATTAAAAGCCACCTTTAAGTCCATATCAGTGACTTTGCCTAGGCTAGGCGAGATGATGTCATCAGTCTGCTGCAAGCGGGGAAAAGGACTTCCTCAGCTTCCTCCCCACTTAATGATGAGGGTCCAACATTGTAACTTTGCAGCAAGTAATAGGGGAAAGGCCTCAGTAACACCCCAAGGGACGGAGTTAGGTTCCAGATGTCCAGTGTGGCCAATTCAATATCTTTTTAGCTCGTTTTTCTCTATATGCAGGCCCAGGTTGCAATAAAGGTGTCAGCTGTGTTGTTCTTGGGCTTTACAGGGACACAAAAGCAAAACTGCCCCTTGCAGGAGCCGTATTAGGGTTGACATACAATTGTATCCTTCCAAACTCTGCCTTAAACAAAATAAAAGCTTTGGCTTCAGACAACTTTTTTTCCCCGTAGGAACCCTTTAAATTATTTCCAGGTCTAGGGGAACCTCCTAATGGTGAGCTGAAATAATGTTTCCCATACAATGGTGGTCTGAATGCCCACCCTTCTTATAACCTCTGGTGTCATGCTGCTGTCTAGAGAACCAGACAGGCATTAACAAATAGGTGGTCAACCATCTAAAACTCAAGGAACCTCTGGAGGAACCCAATGGAGAATGGCTGCGTTGGACAATATTTTTGGATAGAAAAAGGGAAACCTATTACCACCCTAGTTTAGTTGGTTGGAATGTATATCCTAAATGTATGTCCCTATCAAATTCTCAGCTCCACAGCAGGTAACACATGGGAATATCCCCAACAGGTAATGGATAAAAAGGCAAAGCTTGGATGTAAGATGGCCATTTTGCTTCTAATGGAAACCTTTCTAATCCCAGCTGCCTGTTTTGTCTGGTTTTATGCAGATTAGAACTCCATGCAGCTGTTTTAGTTATGCCGCCGAGAGTGAAGGAGAGGAAAAAAAAAATGAAAAAAGAAATTCCTAATCCAAAATGAATATTAATTGAGATGCCTTTATTTTCCCTTGCTACCCAAGCGAATAATCTCTCTCTTGCAAAAACCTGCTACTCATCTGCAGAGCAGCCCGGGAGGAGGACTGGGAGGAGCTGGCCATGCCATGTGAGCCAGAAAAAAAAACATTTGGTGACAAGCCGCGGAGACTTCAATTTGTGCACGCGTGTTAGAAACGCTTGGTGTAACACGTCTGCCTTTCCACCATTGGCTTCGCCCAAGGAGAGGACCAGAGATTCAGAAGACCTGCATGTCCCTAGGACAACTTCTGCCTGGTCATAATGAGAACCGCTACCCTACCTTATAAATAAAGAGTTTTACTAATGAAAATTTTTTACATTCTGCTAAATACTAATACTAAGTCAGTGACCCTGATTCATCAAACTGGTGTTTAAAATAATGCTTACGGCTCAGTCGAATCTCATATAATAATATTGATTGAAGGAAAATGGTAATATGCCCAGTCTGGAAGTCTGGAAAATAAAAATTCATATTCAGTTCATCTCTGCAACACATATCTCCATGTTTAATCCCTTTTAAATTCTGCAAATCCATAAATTACCCCTTGCTCTGCCAAAATTTCACTGAGCTTCTTTCTCTTTAGGTTGACAACACATTCTTTTTTTTGCAATTGAATTCCAACTGTGGCTATCAGTCTTACCTGTTAGTCTGCAGAATTCTATTAACCCCATGCCAAGGACCTACCTACACCCTACTTTCAGGAGTAGCTCTGAGGGCTGGTCTTTGTCACTTTGGAAGTGATTTATGTCAACTCACTGATTCCTTCTCCTGCATTGGGGCAGTAAGGGTGATCTATGGAAGCAGAGAACATATATCTAATACAGAGCCCCTAGAAGGACAGGAAAGTGAGGAATTATGGCAGAAGTATCCAACACAGATGTGATAAGCACAACTGGGTGCACCAGGCTCTATCTATAAATTAATTTTAATACGTGTCAGGGTAGTATCTTTATTAAGGTTGTACAATGTAATGCTCAAGTTTTAGAACCTGGCCTGGCAAGCCATTTTGCTGGGCCCCATGGCCTACTCCTGACTTCTGCACTCTGTAGGTTATACACCTTGAACCCTTCACTCGGTACGTTATGTACCCCTGACCCCTGCTCTCTGTATGTTACACACCCCCTACCCTTGCACTTTTCTTCAGTACAAATTCACAGCCTCTGAACTTTGTGTAATATTGTCCTCTGACCCCTGCATTCTGTAAGCTTTATAACCACAACACCTGCACTCTGTAGGTTATATACCCCAGACCTGTGCACTGGGCAATGTGTTACTTTTACATACACCTTACAGAGTATTCTGTTGGCACAAGTTCCCTGGCATTAGCATTCAGTATATCACCTAAATAGGCTCTTGCAGGTGTTTTGGCGCAATGATAAAAGAGAATGGACGAGTCAGATTTTTACAAGCCAGTCTATAATAATCCTATGCTTTCTATGATATAGACTCAGCTTTTTCCTTCAACTCCATATCCCATCTGTTCTCCTGGCAGAGTCTGTCTGTTTTTACACCATTTGTGCTGAAAGGAGTTAAACATTACAAGAAGAAGGTAATATGTATAATAGCAAGAAAAGGGCAAAGGGAAGAGAGCAAAGAGGTAAAGTGCAGGGAGGAAGGATAGATGGATGGATGAGTTGGAATGTATTATAGTATCATTATTCTAATAGTCTCATTCACTTTAAAGGCTTTACTATTTTCTTCCATTATCCAAATCCCATCGGTTCCCCTGGCAGAGTTTTTCTGTTCGCCATATAGAGCAGTACGGAGCATGTCATCCATTCTGCACGACAACGGTGTCATTTTCCCTCCGGCCTAAGTATGGCGCGATAGCCATCTCTCCGACGCAGAGGGGGTTAAGTGAAACCCTCTCAGCACTTAGGAGCCTTTTCAGCGTACACCACAATATACCATGCGTGGAAGATTGGATTTCGACCACGTTGTGAATACTCAATTTGCTTTCACAAGGTTTGGATGGTGCCTTGGGGGGACAATGGCCTTCTCCAGCCACCTCCCCCTCTTCTCCCCTCCTATCCGAATTCCCCCTCCCCGAAAAACCAAATGAAATAAAGAAACAGAGACAGCCAAAAGGCAAGCACAAAATTGGATTAAGGGGTTTGCTTAAAATGGAACATTGTCGGCTTTCATTTGAAAGTCAATGTTAGTGAAAGATTTCATTGGTATTCGAAATGAGCGCAGCAATTTCCTGGCTGCATTACGGCTGCCTCTTCGCTCTTATCAGCAGCGGGATCGCAGCTCTGCAGAGAGAAGGAGAGAGACAATTCATTGTAGAATGGCTGAGCTTGTGCTGGAGCTATGAAGGGCCTGTGCTGGACGGAAGGCAAAATGAGGCCATAGAAAGAGATGATTGTGCTTATAGAGATCTGTTGCAAGCATAGTCTGGAAAAAAATGTTCAATGTAGGCAAGTCAGTGCCTTTTAGACCACATGTGGCCCTTTCTCCCTTCCTTTGTGCCCCCAGCTACTTTCAATACAGAACCCCTAATATTGGGCTCCTCTAACCTGTTATCTTTGGGCCTGAAGATAATAATTTAATGTGCTCTCTGCCTGTGCTGCACTCTTATCAGTTACATTGGTCTCTGTTATCTCTGCTGAGAGCAATGTAACTGATCCCAATGTTAAAAAGATTTGGAGAAGGGGAGGTTTGAGTCCTGACATTTTCCTGCATGTAATAGTTTATTGAGTAAGAATTATTACCTAGGAATAGGAATTGAGTAAGGACTGGTAAGCTGCAATATGTTCCATTCTTTTTAAGTCAAAGTACAGTCACTGAAACTGATATACAGACTGATATCATTGCCTCTCATTTTATTTTCTTACCTTTATACATAATTTAAAGCATGGTGTAAAAAATGGTTGTGATCCATTATGGGTACGGGTGCCCTCAGTAATCAGAGTTAAGTAACAGACCTGGTCAACCCTCACCCCTTCCCTTCTTTGCAATACAAAGCTTTGCATGGACATTTAAGTAAATGGGTGTGGAAGTTCTGCCATCACAGATCCTGCACTGTCAGGACAGGGAGCAGCATTTTTCAGTACATTAAAGTGGAACTAAACTAAAAATAAAAAACATCACACTTACCTTTAAATCCTCAGATCCCTCGATCTCGCTGGAGAAGTCCTCGATCGGGTCGAGAGCCGTCCTGGAATTCTACTTCGTCCTGGAGTGGAGGAAGCACCAGGTGCCGCCATCTTCGTTCTTCAATTTCCTTCTTCTGGCCCCGTCACCCCATCTTGCACTGTGCAGGCTTGAGTTTGGGTGACGTAGAAAAAAAGAGCGCCGATCACTTCACATGAATGAGCCTCAGGGATCAAAACAGAATGGGAAGAG
>NC_092858.1:173220570-173236356 GCF_032062135.1 Pyxicephalus adspersus
CTTTATATAAAAGGGTTGTCTATCCTTTTAAGTAAAGTATAAATTGAGTCCACTTTAAAGCATTTGAAAGTCAAAATGCATCACACATTTTAAGACGTTGGAGTGCAGGACAATAAAGAGATAAAAGAAGGCTTTAAATTCCATTTGAGCTTTAAATGGAACACGTCACTAGCTGTTCCACACTTTCTATCATCCATCTTCGGATTAATATTTCAGGATTTTTTATCATGTTTAAACTGCAAATATTACTATAATGTTAATTACCGAAGTGCCATAATCGTTTTCTGGATTTAAAGTGCACCTGAACGCAATATGCTGCATTTGCTATGATATATGGAACATTTAGAAATGTTAATGGTGTCTTAGCTCTATCCCGAAAATTGTTCCTTTTTGTTTTGATTTCCCCAGGGAAAATGATACTGCCTGGTATGTGAAGGTGCCATAATGGCATAGCTATATATCGGCATTGTGAGATCTAAGGCTCTGCTATCTCTGGACATTTAGGGGAAGGTTCAGGCCTACTACAGGATCGAGCCCCCAGCAGAAAATACCTTGCTAGCCATTTTTTCACTTGCACTATTGACAGCTGGGGGCAATGAGCAGTACTGGTACAACTCATTGCCACTTCCATTCATTCTCTATAGGGCTGCCGCTGGGAGAAGCGGTAACCACACTGCAACCTCATAGCCAGTGATTTTAACATCTTATCTTTATGTTCATTCTACATCATTTAATGCAAAAAAGGCTTGGAATGAGATTTGGTAATGTCACTACTGTGCGCATACTATTCCGTGATATATTAAAGCAAAGCCCCGCTTCTAACAACATGGCAAGGCAAGACATGGTACATCAGTAATGGAAGGAGATCAAATAACAAACAATGCTGGTGATTCTTTTGTTTCCCCCTCTTCTTTTTCAATGGGTTATCTTCCCCAAACATAATATAATCCTATATGTCACTAAATTAAGCCCATGGATTCCTTTGAGTTTACCAAGCTTGGTAGAAAGTGTTATATGCAATGTAAGAGGAAAACATAACAATTGTTGGGGGGACATAACAGAATCTGTACATTTCAGTAGGCAGTTAAATTAATTAGTGAAGAGATAGCTTGCTTGGAAGCCCCAAACCCCTTCATCTGTTAACCACCACTCTTGGTTTTACATCCCAAATCTCTAAATTCCCTGTGCAACAAAAATGCCCACCTTAATATATGCTGTATATAATATCCCACCCCACCCTTTCCTCAACAATAAAACCCCCTCTCTAGCCCTAGAAAGTGTACTTAGTGTTCATTCCTTTTCAGAAATAGTTGAGTCAACACTAAGTTTGTTGGAGTGCATAGCTGTCCTGTTGTCACCACAGGGGACCTATGGAGGAGACTTGCAATTAAGAAAAAAGTTAATTAGCCAGACTTTACAAAAGTTGTTTTATTGTTGCTAGATCTGTACCTCAGTTTGGTTCTAGAGCCATTAGGCCAAATTGGTCCAAAAATCTTGGACTTTAAGTTTTTATTTGGAACACCTTGAAGTCAATGAACAAAATATTCTAGTTCCAACGTACAGGGACTACAACAGCCACATGCACAAAAAATCGTATTAAAAGGCTCCCAAATAATGAAAGGAATATTTTTAAAAATGTGCACAGTGGTGGGAGCGCAAATGAGATGATAGGTCCAACTGCATCATTAATAGTGATGGACAGGGCACCTAGACACAGCAACCTATGGCCCACAATCACAACCTTCACTACCCCCGTTCCTACACCGCCATGGCCAAGTGCCGTAGGGGTTACAACACAAGCTATTGTTACAACTTTGCCGCACTAGATACGAGCAGAAAGATTACAAAGATGAGATATTACCAATCAACCTTCCCAAAGAATGAAAATAATAGCTCTTGTTCTGGTGGAGGGGAATTTTTTTTTTCTATTTGCCGACAGCAAAATCGTATCTCACTATGTGAAAAAAAGAGCAGAAGGTTATTAATATACAGCGTGACCCAGCTGCAGCATTGAATAAAGCTTTTCCACCATATTAATGATTTAATTACATGTACACTAAGAAGATAAGAAAAAAACAAACATTTCAGTAACACATTAGAGAAAATAAAACCCGCTGCAAGGCGATGAAGAAATGAATAAAGCTCAGTCTGTGCCAAGGCTTCTTCCCAGATATACACGATGTCGAGGAGCGGGCATCTATAGATACTGATAAGCCCTACAGGTCCGTGGCGCTATCTGGCATGCCACATGGTTGAAATACAGCCTCCATGAAGGAGACGCGGGGGAAGAGGGCGAAGAATAGCGGTTTTATCTCGCTATGAACTGCTGATAATCCTCGCAGGACTCTAAATTTCCACGGGGCGTCTTTGTAATTAACGGCAGAGCTTCTTGGCAGACCCTCACTGAACTACAGGATTAAGATGTATAGAGAGCCATCAGTGGCACAAGCTGTTTATTTTACCTATTTATGACTTTTATTTAAAGCAGAACACAAATGAAATACATATAGGGGGCTGTGGTACCTGCACCAGCACAACTTACATGTCTTGTCCCACCCCCAGCCTGGGACTGGACTGTGAAGGAAGAAGCAGCAAATTGAGACGCTCACTTCTCTGACACTCTATCGTCCTATTGTCATGCTTCTTGCACTACAGCACAACTCATAATATTGGTGTTGCCTTAGTTTGTTTCATCAACAGTGTGCTGGAATCAACCACAATGTTTGAGATGAATTGGTGGCCAAATCAAACTGGACATTGATAGTGCAGAGCATCGTAACAGGTTGAATGTATGGCACCCAGGGCGGTGCGCTATACCTGCCACGGGACAGACAAATCTGCCAGGGGCAAGTGACTATCTGTCATCGTCTGCAGGCTGGATTGGCTGACCAGTATGTTATACCTGTCATTGACAGGTATAGTGTATAGCCCAGGGCAATGAACATCATACCTGCCAATGACATGTATAGCGTACAACTAAATTATTCCAGCCAGTGGAAGATGACAGGTACAACGTAGAACATACCTGTCATTGCCCAAGGTGCCAATTTCGATCACCAAAAATCAGCGATCTGGGACTTTATTCCCTTCTGGTCAAATGAGTGATGTTCAGGATAAATTTGTTTCAGGGCCAAACCTGAACATCAGTGACTATGGTAATGCTATGAGATGGTCAGAAACAGTGGACATGCAAGACATGCAAACAAGGGATGAATAGAGACTTTGCCTATGCTACAATAGATGGTCAGAGATTACAAAAACAATGCAGGAAATGGTCAGAGACTGTGCCAATGCTACAGGAGAAGAATGGAGACTACACACTGTACAGGTCCGTGACTATGGCCATGCTGCAGGAGATGGTCAACGAACTTGGGCATTCTACATATGAAAGTTTGAGCCGGCAAACTTGCTATAGAAGAGATAAGGAGCTAACAATAGAAAATGTAGTGTCTGCTGCAACAGGGCAATCATCAGCAGTGGATATCTAGCTTGGTAAGTATCAAACATTGAACAGATGCTGGATTTTCATGAACAGCTGAAACACAAAAATGTCCAATAAGAATGCTTACCATTGGTAGGCATGCTGGAGAACAGCAATGTCTGTATAGAGCTCATTCAGTATAATGATATTAATCATGAATATGACACTTGGTGGGTGGAGGGAGCCCTTTTACTAAGACTTTATGACTTTCCCTTGCATTGGCAAGATGACAGTGCCTCTTTACGCATACTTTTTACTCATTGATATGTAACCCTATCAAACTATTCCTTTTCACCTAATTTAGGGAAATAAGGTATCGCTCGCGGCACAACTGTAGCCTCCAATCAAATTTACAGTCCAAGAGCAGTTTTAAAACACATTCTCCCTTTAATTTAATACAGTATCTCGTTATTGTTTCCACAAAGGTATTTAAATGTAATAAGATGCCATTTAAATTTTGATGTGCTGCTCTCAGTATACCGAGACCTAAACCATAATATTCTCATTAGATTAAAGTGCTCGCTAAGTGCCGTAGGGCCAGCAACTAAGAGCAGATAGTAAGGCCGACCTCGGAAACCAAAAAAAAAAAAGCAAATTTTTTTTTATTCCATTTAAATATAAAGGATTCAGGTCATAAATTAAGCACTCAGGCGAGCCGGTATATGAGGAAGGTAATGGAAAACACAACACTTAAAAAACAGTTCAGGTTCCATGGGAGCTCAAGCAGCAAAATAAAAGAAGAACGAGGAGAAGCGGGGCGAAATTTTATTGCGGGAGAGTAAATGTATCTATAGAGGTTATCAAATGTAATAAGGTGCAATGATAAAATACATTTATTATGAGGTGGTTAGAATCCATCATGAGTTCCTGTTTGTTCAGGTTCGCCTAAGAAAGAACTATAAGAAATGGTTTAAAACTTTGAATGATAACAAAAGAATGAGATAGTGAGAACCAGGATAGTTCATAGACAGATATGATAGAAATAGATACAAAGTGTTCCGTTGCACAAGGGCCCTAGGAGATAGGCAGGTAGATAGATTGACAGAGGGGAAAACATAGGAAGGTTCAAAGTATGCCCCCCCCATGGGATTCCCAAGTCAGTTTGGTGGGGTGACCCATTGTTGACTATGTCCGCCACTAGATAGATAGATAGAGGGTAGGACGACATAGAAAGGTACAAAGTGTACCACTGCATAGCCCCATGTCCTCCTCAGCCACAGGGCCTCCCCATGGGTAACCCAAGTCAGTTTGCTGGTGAATATCTATGGTATGTCCGGCACTGGATGGATAAATTGATAGATATGAGATAGATAGGTAGAAAGAGAGAAGAATACTGCAGATAAAGAGGAGGGAGTAATGCATACAGATTATAGATTTTCAATGCCGGAGACAATCACTCATAGCCAAATTGGGTGAAAATCTAGCTTCAGTTCCATAATGTCCTTTATCAGTCCGCCATTCCGGATCACTAAATGACCAACCACTATTGTACTGCTACTACTACTGTAGTTCTGAGACCTTTTGTGCATCCTTACCTCTTACCCCTTCCTGGTCCATAGAGTAGGTGTTGGTTGTTGCCCACTTTCACTCAAAATGATCAATAATGATTGAATTAGATGGGCTCGGAGAAGTGGTGCACAGATTTGGTGCTGTTTATTTCCGATCCAGGTCCAGAGTGTATCGGATGGAATTTTATGAGCCAAACTCTCCATCCCTTTCCTAGGACAAGATTTGGAGTTGGCTATGCTTTCTGTTAATGTTTTGTGTGAATATGAATGGGCAGAATGTCCATAATTCCTATTTGTAGACTTTGCAAGGAGTGCATTTGATACCAAGTAGATAGATAGATAGATAGATAGATAGATAGATAGAGAGACTCCCCATTGGAGGTTGTCAGTACTAACTTGTACTCATCATAATTAAATGTTTTTTTTTATTAGATCTGCTCCAGCTAGTTTATTCCCAGTTGCACCCTAATTATCTCTACATCACAGAATGAAATTCCGCCATCTTAACTTTTTCGACTAATTTAGTTGCAATGTAGCTGGAGAGGATACAATAGATGAAGAAAAAATGGAGCTGTGTTATAAATGATGAAAGACAATCTTGTTTTGCGAGCAGTGACCACCCTTCCGTTGGCGCTGCCCCGGATTACGAGGCCTTCGGCCTAGTTTCAGAGCCACCAGGGGGAGGGTAGACATGTTTCCTGCCATTTGGGAAATCAAATTGTACGAGTATGAAATTGCCTATTTAAAAGCAAACACGGCCCTTCAATTAAAAGGTCAGCTTGTGCGAGAGTCATGGATTTTTTTCGCTCACTCCCCTCGGGGCCAGGGGACAAGGAAAATATAAAGAGCTACCCATAGAACAGGTAATTCTAATTAAATGATGCCAGTGAATCCGTGTTCTTCTTAATCACAAACAAACAGGCAGAAGTACACAGCAGTCCTTAGATTGCTTTGATGTTGAGTAATATGCTTGTAATACAAAATGCGTCTCATGAGATCTGAGAGCTTAAAGGGGCATGGCACGTGGCTACCTAGGGCAAAGTAACAAGCTTGCTTTAGGTAAAATAATACCAAATACATACTACCCAATCACTTCCCATTGCCATGTCCATCTGCTACAACCATAGAAAATCATCCTTGGCAGTTGCAGTTCTCTGTGCCTATAGCTGGATCCTAACAATGGTGCCTAGAGGCGGGGAGAAGGTCCCTAGCTTATGAGAGATCCAATCCGATGTGTAATGGAAATATGCAAAGAATCATCTTGGTTTACCTATATTGAACTGTGCTGAATTATTGAGCAGCAGTACCATATTTCACCCTAGAGGACATTACGGACAAAATTTCAAGTCCGTTAATTAGTTATGCAGTGTGGGTGGTGGAGGAGCCATTTTCACATTTTTTACCTTTGAGGAACCTTTGAAATATTGAACAGGTACTAAGGCATGCAGATGGTTCTACCAAGTGGTGGTGACCCCATAACTCTGGACCAGGCACCATTAAATTAGAGGTCAATCAGTCATAGTTGGAGAAACTCCTAGGAGCCTCTACAGAAACTTTGGGGTTCGACAAAACGCTAATTCAGAATGGTTGCTCTAGAGATTCCCTTTTCCACATTTCTTTCAATGTATTAAAACTTTGTTTTCCCATAATCATCAAAAAGTAAAATTGCAATAAACTGGCGTTGAGTTACCACCAAATTACTGTGTTGTAAGTAACCTTTTTACCCTTGAGAAACCCTTGGAAAAATGTTGAGGTTTCAAGGAACCTTTGATATAATTTTCAGGTGTAACAGAACCCTTGCTAAACCAATTTATTGGGAGTCTGTGGGGGGAAAACTCCTAAATTTATGGCCAGTGGAAAGAATATCCTCCTACAGTGGCCTGTATACTACCTCTATAAACAAATACAAACAGCATTAGACAATTGGCTCTTCCAAGTGGTGGTGGTCCCAGAACTCTGCACTAGGCACCAACAAATGGGTCAATCAGCCACAGCTCAAGGAATTCCTAGCAACTTCTGGAGGGACTTTGGGGTTCCACAGAACTCTGAGTGACGATAGCTGCTCTACATATTCCCTTTTTATATTCTTTTCAGTGCATTAAACCTCTGCATTCCCATAGTCATCAAAAAGTAAATCTGCAATAAACTGGGGTAAAATTACCCCTGGGTGATGGTGGTATAAGTCTAGGGAACATGTGCCTTAATAATCAGTAACATCAGTAGCTGCTGATAAGCTCAACAATAGCCAATCAACAATGGGGGCTCTTGGGGCACACCATTGGATTTCTATTGATTGGCTTTACAAATATTTCTCCAAGATCTTGGTTCCAATTTTGTGGCCAATAGTACAAATCAGATTATAGGAATCACAAATTGTACAAGGAGCGTTGGCTTGGATTTATAATAAGGCATCATATTACAGGTATTATTTATTTTATTTTTAATCTGACTGTCAATCTGAAATGTTCAATCTTTTCCCTTTCAATAAATCTATTATAATGTCCTTTAGATGTAATAGATTTTGTTAGAAAGCTGCTGTATTTTATATTTACATTTTTCTTTTATTACTGGATAACATGGGAATGTGAATCTATCTCTGAATTAATAGCCTATTAATAATAAAAGGCATGTAAAACACATGTACAGTATATACATTTTTTTTCACTCTTTTTATATAGATTTAATTTTTTCAAAATCAAATCAAAAACCTGTGTGTGGGTTTAATATCCAAGCTCGAGTGATGACTCCTCCCCAGGACAAGTGTCCAATCATCTGGACTCACAGAAATTATTTTGAATCACAATGGCCATCATTAAATCCAGAAGAATAGTGATATATGGTAGTACAAGGAATCACTGCATGGAATATAGTGCCAAAATGAAGCTGAGTATTGTAGTAAAAACTGGTATTTTGTATTATTATTATTTTCACATGCCCCTAAGATATTCTGTTTAGGCAGTCTTGTGATCAACACACCCAATCAAGTCATTATTGACTAGGTGACTCCCCAGCCCTATTTTTTTGTTCACTTATGCAGCTTCCAGTATTTCCTCTTTCCATTTCAGGCAGCTCATTGGATTTAGAATCATCTGTACAATGATTAGGTAGGTGACAATGAAGTTTAAAGGAAGTCACATGGCTGCCTAATGCTGTAGGTCAGGAAGCCAATCATATTTTTGTTGCAGAAACTTTTTCTGCAAAATCTTTTCACAAGCAGTCCTACATGGTGGCATACGAACGGGAGTTGCAGAAACCTTCATCATAGCTGGGTCCCCTACTTCAAGGAGCTTGAAAGGGCCTTCCTCATTACCACTGCCTTCCCATTCTATGATGTACACAGAGCTGGAAGGGGAAATCTTCCACGGTTGGTTCTTGGCACTGCATTACCTGTGAAGGCTCATACTGTAAAGGGTAGAACACTAATGCAAAGAGGCAATCCTGATGCAATGGTGGGCCACTGATGTGAATAAGGACCGTTTATTAAATTTTAGGGGCCTTGTCAATATGTTGGGGCCCACAGATCTTTAGCTAGAGGACTATTAATAGCTGGGCAGAGTTGTCATGAAAAAGTCCAAATCCCACCTCGTGGCTAGTAGACCCATATTTACTCCACTGGCCCCACACTAAGCAACTTGTCCTAAAAATGGACTTGTCCTTAAATCTCTGTCCAGTGACCAGGTAGGCCAGATTTTTTAAGTCTGGTACTCAATCATAGTTTATTTGTAGATAAATATTCTGCAAGAGCCTTTCATGAGAAAACATCAGCCCTATAAGATGGCCAAAAACTGGAGTTGCCGATGTTTCCATCAAGGTTGGCCACTGAAGAGAGTTCAAACGGGCCTTCTTCATAACCACTTCCTTTTTGTTCTCTGCTGTACACCATGATGTAGAAGCTTCTACTAACAGTTGGGACCTTTTTAAAAATGTAGGGACTACGGATCTGTAGCTAGAAGGCCATCGATGGCTGGGCTAAGTTGTCATGAAACTAACCAAATTCCACATCGAGGCCAATAGACCTTTAGCTTCACCACTGGCCTAAGAGTCAACTTGTCCTAAAAATAGGTTTGAAAACTCTGATAACTAGGCAAGCCTAAAAATATAGGTCTGAAACCCAATCATACACCAGGTGACTTGTCCTAAAAATTGAGTTGAAGCACTTTTAGAAATCCATACACAAAAAAGAGAATAAATGTTAAAATCAAATGAAAAAAACACCTTTTGGCTGAACTTTAATAACTCCTTTGGTATGAGCTCCTTGGTAATTTCCCTTTAAGAATATCATATACGGTCTTCTTGCCCAGGGAGCCTGGGAGCACTCTGCCATCCTTACCTCTCATTTCAGTTAACGGACCATAAAAACTTTATAAGAACATCGGGCACATTAGTGGCATGACCGCACTCTGTGCAGCTCTGGAGGGTGCCATAAGAGCTACTGCATGTACCAAAAATGAGGATTTCTGCCACCATGGGGCATATCCTGACAAGGATATTAGTAACAAGTCTTTCTAATGTTCCTTTGCAAGGATTAAAAACTGTTTCCTTCACAAATAATAACTCATTCGTTAATGATATAGTGCCCCGAGTATTACCTTCGCGCAATGGCCGTGCTGGTTGTAATGTCGCTAAATGGTTCTACCAGTCAGAAATCTTCTTGTCTGAGCTGAATTGTCCTTAAAGTTCTTTGCAAATCCTCCAAGAGCCGAAAAAAAAAAAATCAGCATCCATTTGGAGCCCAGAGAAAATCTTTCATATTGCTATAGAAGTTTAGGAATGGATTTTTAAAAAATGTTATTATTGTTATTATTATTATTATTATTATTATTAAACAGGATTCATAAAGCGCCAACACATTACACAACAATGTACAAATGATGGACAGACACAGAGGAGAGGACCCTGTCCAGAAGAGCTTACAATCTAAGAGGTGGGGGATGTAGCACACAAAAGGACGGGGGATATGGAGTGATGGATGAGTAGTGAGAATTTAAGAGACAGAGGAAGACAAGTAGGTTTGAAGGGCTCTTTTAAAGGGGAAAAGGTAGGAGCAAGCCGAATAGGACAAGGCAGACCATTCAGGGCAGCTCTAGAAAATTCTTGTAGCCATGCATATGAGGAGGTTATAAGGAAGTCAATAGCAGGTCAATGGGGGAGGGAAGAGACCGGCTAGGGTTTTTTTTTTCTATTAGGTCAGACAAATAATTGGGACAAGAACTGTGCAAGGATTTGAAGGCAAAGGGATTAAGCTTGAAATTGTTCCCTAATAATGTTCCCTATTGTTGCAACCCTACATTGGGTTCTATAGAGCACTTCCAAAAAATTTAGGCTCAGCCAGTGTCAAACTTTTTAAAAGTTAGCCATTTTTTTCAATGCATTTTACTGGATCTTTATCACCCTCGTGTAACAATGAAAAGAGCTGAATTTCGGCCAAGAGCTCCACACAAAGAGAAATGCTCAAGCGGAGGTTTCATCAGGCTAAACTCTCATTTTTGTAGACCAGAGTCAGTGAAGTGAGAGGCACTACTGAGCAAACTGCAGAATAAATCCTGATATAAAAATAAAAGTTTTGAGGATTGGATAAAGAAAAGTGAGAAGATTGTTAAATGTAACATTTTCGATCTCGAGGTTCTCTTTTATTCCTTTGCAGCAGGGGCTTTGTCAATATGACAGCATCGGTAATTGTGATTCTGCTTCGGCTGGAAAAACAGAATATAAACGTTATGAGTCGAGATGAGCAAATTTTACAAAATCCCCAAGGAATTTGGCTGTGCCGTTTCGTCTTTTTCTAAAGCAAAATTCAAGGCAAATGTCTAAACACCCAGAGGGAATGGATGAACGGAGGATGTGAAACGGGCCAAAAGATTTGTATCTCTGTTCATATATATACAGAGAGCTACATGACCTGCCAGACAACATAGCCAGGTGAGGTCTCTGACTTCACCTTTTCAGGCTCTAAAGCAAAACGACTCGGTCACCTCCCTACCCCCAGCCTGTAACTGGACAGTAGATAAACAGTTAGGTCCATAAATATTTGGACAGAGACAACTTTTTTCTAGCTTTGGTTCTGTACATTACCACAAATAATTTTAAATGAAACTCAGATGCAGTTGAACTGCAGATTTGCATCTTTAATTCAGTGGGTTGAACAAAAAGATTGCATAAAAATGTGAGGAACTAAAGCCTTTATTACACAATCACTTCATTTCAGGGGCTCAAAAGTAATTGGACAAATTAAAAAGCTGAAAATAAAATGTTCATTTCTAATACTTGGTATAAAACCCTTTGCTGGCAATGACAGCTTGTAGTCTTGAACTCATGGACATCACCAGATGCCGGGTTTCCTTCTTTTTTATGCTCTGCCAGGCCTTTACTGCAGAGGCTTTCAGTTGTTGTTTGCTTGTGGCCCTTTCTGCCCTCAGCAGTGGCCCCGCATGGCCTGGATTTTGGAAGCCACCCAAGCAACTGTACAGCAGTGCCGGTCCTTAAAGATTATACGCCCTATTTATTCGCTATGGGACTGCTGTAGAAAGACACTACATGTAGCGTCTTCCTGAATGGCAGCGGTAAACGCACCTCAAGCCTTGTACCAATTGCAAAAAGAAAGGCTACAATTTTCATTACATCCATTTGTATCCTTTGGATCTCCCTGGAAATCTTCTTCAAATTCAAATGAATAAAAGTCTAATCTACCATTAAAGTTTGGGCACCAGATGTCCTGCAGGTTGAGTATTTCCCCCCGCCGTATAACAATACAATACATACAGCACAGGTAATTGGTACTTTGCATTGGTTTGTGACGCCGAGCTTGCGAGCATTAGGAGAACTCTCATCCCATTCCAAATAACATCACAAAACATATTTCCCATTACCGGCCATCTCTGCTATCTTCTTTTAAATGCTATGTATCTTTCGACAAAAGGGAATCTTCCAGAAGCGGAGGGCAATGGCCACTTTATAAAATCAGTTTTTATTTTCCATCGAATGATCTTCCGGCCTCCGTAACAGGAAAAAAGGATTATGTGGGGGAAGGTAATGTCAGAATTTTCCTGGATGTCACCGAGATTTGTATAATGTCTCCGGTACGGTCCACTGATGCGTTTCCTCTAAATCTGATTCCATCCACCAAAACACTTTATTTTGTAATGTATTTCAAGGGTTGGAAGAATCCGCGACTTGAATCTTCTCTGCGTTTGAGGTATCTGCGCAGCGCCAGGAGCTCGTCTGAGATTGTGTACTGGGTGCCTGTTCTGTAAATTCAATTTATGGAGAATCAGATGGTAATTGGGGCAAAAAATGTCAGTGCTTATCAAAGGCCAATGCAAAATATTAGCTTGGAATTATATAGCACCAACATATTACGCAGCGTTGTACAAAGTCCATATTCATATCAATTATGAGGTCACTTGACTTCAATCATCCAATCATCTGCAAGCTATAATCCCTATTTTGTTTTTTTATTTCATGCACATGATTGGGTATTCTTTGCAAAGTAATCTATCACCACATTTACTAAGCTAAGTGAATGATCCCTTGCAAGGTGATAATACACCCTGATGAGTGAACAGATAGAATTAATTTAGAACATCACCCCCCACGGGGGATGATTTTTTAAAGGGATATAGGCTGTTCATGTAGCAAAGTAAAAGATAATCATCCAAGAAGTGTTTTGCTCAGATTGGTCTGCTGATTTCAGGCATCCAATTATGTACAAAAAAAAATTCTGTGTTTTTAGATTTCCTTGCATCTGATTGGGATTTTTTTGCAAAGTGAATTTTTACAGCATTCATTAAGTGATATTTCACTTTGGTAATTCAGCAATCTAAAATGCTTTAGCATTGGTTTCCCTGATGCATGTTAGGATAGACAGATGACCACCAGGGGGAGCTTTACAAAGTAAAATTTGGAACATGGCGCAAATTACAATACGTTGTGTCCAACAATTCATTCAGGCGAATATCTGAATAATCACCTCACATGTGTACTCGCTGGAAACGCACTGAAGTTTCCCTTCCAGCCGCTGCTTCTAAAGCATCCTTTACACATTTCACAAAACAACCAATTCTCAGTGGTAATAAACCCGGGTCACGCTTTGTAGAAATTTCGAGTCGAGTAATCAAGTGTTCAATAGCACAAGTACTACATAATGCATTTATTTGAATTATTAATAGAACTGGAAGATCTGTTCTGGAGCGAGGAAGGATGTCCTGTAACGGGGGTGACGCTCTCCAGTCTAATGGTTCCTGACATGCAAAGTATATGTGAGGCCGCAGCTCAAATCACGGCTGAAACATCGGGCAATTAGTGTGCAGCGAATGTCCTTCCGCTCCAGGCGATCTTGACTATTTAAAAATCTCTGCTAAAGAGTTGATCTGATTTGCCATAATCAGGCGTTTCTAGTCAGGTTAAAGGAGTGTCCGACTTCTTCGAGAATGAATACTTATTCCGAGTTTAAGTAAACTTTACCTGTACCTGATGATTGACAATTTTTAGTTTGCAGTTGCCAATTTCAAGATGACAAATTTACAACTGGGAATGACAAAGCTGGAGCAAACTATTATAAAAATGTATGTCCATTTATTGTTATAACAGAGAGGGTAAGGATCCCTGTTGGATTTTTACTCCTATGTGGGGTTCTGTTAAAGAGATTTCAGTTCACTTTGTGTTCTGGTGAAAAAGGCAAAATGGCCAAACATGGAAAATGGCAACAGGAACAAAGGCAGAGTCAAAAATGCATCTATATTAGTAGAGTTGGATAAGGGATTTGCTTTTTGTTGGTCTATGTCAGTGTGTTTCAACCTTTTTACCCCAGAGGAACCCTTAAAATAATTTTGAGTACTTGTTTAGGGTTCAATGAGAACAATGCCACCTACATTGGTGGTCATTCAAATAACCAAATTTTGGTTCATAATTCCACCTTCACCGATGGCTCTTAAGATCTTTGGCATCATGCCAATGGTTCTGCCAAGGGTTGGACCCAAATAACCATCAAAAAAAAGTAAATCAGAAACAGCTTAAGGAACCTCTTGCAACCTCTGGAGGAACTCTAGGGATCCACAGAACCCTAGTTTAGAGTCACTGATCTAAGTGGATATAAGTTGTACTTTGCCCTTGGAGGGATGGGCAAATGGTTCTCTATAAAGTATAACTAAACTTTTGTTCAAATATTCTTTAAAGGCAAATGCCTTACTCCCCAACCTTTCGTGAAGTTCCCCTCTATTGTATTACCAAAAAATTATTGAAAGTACCATTTTCCTGGAATATCACAAGCCAAACCTGAAAGGGGAGGTTTTTCCTTCTTCACCAAACAGAAGAATATTACTGTAAGTTTAGGCTAGGTAATAACAATTGTCCTCCTTTGGATGTGACATTGACAACCAGGGCTTACAGGAAGAAGTCTGCATGTGTCACGGATAACAGGGAGGGGAGGGAAACAGAAAGGTAAATACAAGGGACTAGGCCTCCAATGGCTAGGGAAAAGGGAATGGTCGCCCTTACAGACACCCTAACCTTGCCCTAACTCCTGACAGTATGAATATCCCCTGATGGTAGGAAAGCTCATACTCAGGAACCTAGGCCCTACTAGCCCTGTATAGCCCTAGCAGTAGTGTCCAGATTAAAACTGCTGGTTCCTTCCCTGATGAAAGAACCAGTGTCTCCCTGAGGCCTAGTAACAACCAAAGAACAACAAAGCACCAAAAGTAGTTCAACTTATCTTAATAGCAAATAGAGAAGCAGGAACTCTGGAGAGGACAACACACCACCTCTTCCATATCCCAGAAGTGAATATCAACCGCATAGCATGAAGTGTGAGGCCAGACTAAATGGAGGAGCAGTAATGACCACCAGCTGATGCAAGGGGAATGGTCATTACAAACAACAACACAGAAACAAGTAAAAACAAAGAGACTGTCAGATAACTTCACGTGCAGCTTGTCTCACAGATCTTCTAACCTTAGTCACGGAAGGGACCGTGACAGGATGGCACTGGATATAATTCAATCTAATCGATGTCCGGCAGCTGGGAGTGGTGAGTCTGAAGGGAACAATAGTTGGGAGAGTTGAGGATTGCAATGAATTGTAACCTACAGTGTAAACTAATAATTCTTGGCATTTACCAAAATCATCTAGAGTAAAGGAAATCCCACCTAAAATGACTATATCTATGGTATGTTAGGGTGAATGTCAGTGGGAAGAATGTCTCGAGCATTTCTGGCCATTGGGAAGAATGTCACCCTTACAGATAGCCAAAAAGATCATTGGTGTCAGTGGTAACTGACCTCAGAGGTGCAAATTGCTCATTGCTCAAGAAACCCCTATGTGGAGGAACCTTTGGGTTACATAAAACTCTGGTTGGGAAACACTGATCTAAAGGAAAAAAAGGATGAAACACACGGGGTTAAGGGATTCAGTAGGCTGTATACGAGTTAGTCTGAGTCATACCTCAGTACAAGAAGGGAAGGCAAAGCTGGGTCCATAGCTTGGAAATTGTCTTAGGTCAGATTATTTCTTGTTTGATGAGTTGAGTTTTTGGTTGTGATCAAAGGTCTTCTTGGATGACCAATGCTAAAAGATTTATGGAAAGGATCCATGAGAAAGGCAAGTCTCATTTGACATCCTGGATTTGCATGTGCTAGGAGATCACTGGAGTGGATGAAAGCTGAAATTGGCATTGGAGTATAAGAGTATTTATGTTGGCAGCAGAGTCATACATGAGTAGAAGCGTCTGTGGCCAAACTGGTTCAATAGTAGTATATGTGTCCAATGTCAGAATATATTCTTGTCTAATGAGGGGAGTTTTGA
>NC_092858.1:173237132-173242372 GCF_032062135.1 Pyxicephalus adspersus
AAAATTCATTTTGACCAAATCACTCCGTGTTTATCCTTGTTCAGGAGTGTCCCTTTCTGCCCATTCGTTCTCTAATCTCATCCTATCCCGATGAAATGAAAACACGTTTCTGTTTGTAGTGTGTAGCAAACATCTCACCTGCCTTGGCCAGCGCCAGCTCAGCTTGTCGATCTAATCTGTGTTCCTTCAATAAAAGTATATTTCAGACCTACAGAATGTGGGGAAAAGGTGATGTGTTTCCATATTTTCACAAAAAAAAAAAAAGATTCTGTAGAGATGACAGAGCTTGTGGCTGGATGAAAGCCAAGTTCTGTTCGGTAACGGCTTTGAGAAAAGGAACTGTAATTTTCACTCCAGTCTGAGCGGTAGATAATAGCGAGATTGGGAGCTGGCTCTGTTTGTTGGACTTGCCCGTTATCAGCTGGGAATAAAATATTTTCTGTTATGACGGCTTGAAAAAAAATATTATCTTTATATAAGGACACCTGTATCTTCTCCATTGTCTATCGGTTGTGTTACACCAAAAAGTAGAGCCGTAGTGTTAGAGAAGGTGTTATGATGAGGGTATTCATTAAAAACTTGCAAACTAGAGATGTGATGCTAGTGAGGAATGACCTATTGATATATGTATACAGCAGTAAATCTGACATTCACAAAAACAATCTTAGGTGGGGAACATTCCAGTGAGTATTCACTCACTGCTTTTTAAACAGACCCCTTTGGGTCCCAGACACTCTTCAGCCAGCTGCGTTGGGGTTGTAGCCAGCTGCTCCCTCAAGCAGCTACGTTGACCTCTACACCCACCCATTTTTTCTTCTATGTCTGGCTCATGCACTCTCAGAACCCAGTTTGGGCAGCAGAGCTATCCATTTTCCGGCAATAGGCTAGGAAACAAACTTTGCACCCTTGGTCTGTGATGGGTAAACAAATTATCTTGGCAATCCCTATGTTGGCCTCTTCTTCCTCTCAGACTGTTGAAGTTCGTCGGATTTTACTTTGCTGTTCACCATTTTGTTGTCTGGTAGGGAGAAACCCATTAGATAATTCTGCACAGGCGTCCCACTAGTCAATTTTGAGGGCCACTATTGGCTGCATTCGCCACTGATTAGAACATATTAGGTGCCATTCTTGACCTTGTGGGAATAGTGACCTTACAATACTCAGCAGTCACAATCCTGATCTAAAAATGTGACAGGCTAGCAATGGACCCGAAAAAATTGGTGCTCCCATCCCATGTGCTCCCTTGTCCTTCTAGCCAGCTAGCCAAGGCTACCAGTGCCTTCCACCTTCCATTGAGCTCCAGGTGTTCCTGGAAGCAGAATGCATCCATCTAGCAAAAAGCCTCTACAACCAGCCATGGAGTATGCTCCTCTGGCCGCTACATTTGTATCTTCACTGGTATATCTATCAATAAAATACAGTGAATTGTTAATAAATCCTTGCTTGTTGACGGCCTTTACACATTTTTGTTTTGCTAAATCAATGGATGATCCTTCCACTAAAAAGCTGCAAGACCTGATTTGTAAATGTTGGACCTATTGAGATTTTACCTTGTCTATTAAAATCTGGTGCCCCTATTTATTAATGTGAACTGATATTCCTACAGACTTTTGCATTATGACTTATTTAGGAGACATCTTCTACTTCATATCTGCCATGTAGCCTCACTTACCTTGGTAGATTTTGTTCTCATAAGTCCATATCTCTCAGACAGAAGCATGCAATGACTATCTCCCCACCAGAAGTCAGCAGGACCAGTTCCTAAATGTGCCCCCCATCCAGCCCTGTGTGTGAGAGCGCCCTGTTGTGTCGCATTGCGTGCAGTTTTGGCAGATTTGTCTTCTTGCATCTATCAGACTACAAATGTAGAACATGTGTCTGCGGAAAGCAAAGACATCTTTTCCATCTCTGTTGTAATTAACAACATGCAGAAACATCCCGGTGGATCATCTGCTGGCTACGAGAAACACGATGGTATCAAAAGAAAAAAAAAAATATTTATACACGTTTGGAATCTTATTTCTTACTAGAAAGGCGTGTGACAGATGCATCATCTGCTGTACCTACCGTCTGCAGGAATTCAGGGTTTATAGAAGGCCTCTCATTATTGTTACAAATTAAACTAATCATAAGTTAGAAAAATATAAAGCTAAATTCCAAGCAAACTGCTAAATATATAGATGAATGTGTAGATAAATATATTTAGTGTATTTCTAGATTTCTATGTGAACAGCTCAGTGTGGAAGAACTGAAACGTCATCCTAATTGACTAGTACAGGAATGGCCAAAATTGGGCTAGGCACCCTATGGTGGAGTGAGGGGCATCAAAATGTTGGCCCAAGACGTATAAATTTGGCCCTAGGGCTTGAAATGGCTTAAAAAAACAACACAGTAAGCTATACTTGAAGCAGGTGTAAAAGAGCCACAATTCAATGAAGCACATTTTTCTAATCCCACACTACGTTGTAGGAGCAACCCTCATAATAACTTCATAAAAACTACTCATTGCTGCCTACAGGTTTCTATATAACCGGCTTAGATAGGCCAATACAGGTTAAGCCATCCCTTGGATAGTGATTATTCTTTGATGCTAAAGCCCTTTATTTCATATTGGGATGATATGGTTCAGGGTGCTGATGAATTTATTTCAAAAAGAAAAAAAGTTCAAAAGCAAAATATACACAGCCAGTGAACGTTGCCATTAAGGCTGTCCATGAAATTTGTGCTGTTTTAAGGCATCCCAAGCATGGTATTTAAATGATTGGCATATTTGCAATGGTAAATGAAAATGTCTTGTCCTCATTGGATAGCAGTTTATATTCATATTGTATTTATTTATGTATTTATTTTTTAGAAATGGTACATTGACTGTCATCCCTTTTGCCGGCAGCAGTATTAGCCCCAAAATGTCCTAAATTAGCCAGAATATATAGAGCTGGGTTCCTTAACCCTATTGTCATTGGCCTCGAAATTTGGGGATACAACAAGATTTGTCACACCCTTGGTAAACTGAACTCAGGCAAAGGCACCCAACAGTATTCAACACTAAATTCATCACATCATGTCTTTATGGAGCTGGCTTTGTACACAGGGCCACAATCATTTCCAGAATAGAAAAGGGTCTTCACTAGTGTTGAATATCTTATTATTCGATTTGACAGCTATTCGATCAAATTGGGGGATATTTTTCGAGTGATCAAATGCCGAATTCGAACACCATTAAAGTCAATTCAGGTTAATTTTGGGGACTGTAAAGAACTGCAAGAACAATCAGAGGAGAGGAGCTGACAGGTCCGCTCCCCTGATTGCTCTTGCAGCCCTTTACTAGTTGTATGTGTTCTTGGATAGAGTTTCTCTATCCAAGAACACAGGGTTTCTGTGTTCCTCGATAGAGAAACTCTATTCAGGAATAGGGAAAGTGCTCCCTGATTGGCTGAGGAAAGCTTCCCTCAGCCAATCAGAGAGCACTAGAGGTTTTGAATGGGGAGACTTGTCCCCATTTAACCTCTAGTGCCGCAGATCGCACACTGTTCTCAATGAACACATCCACATTCATTGAGAAAATCCTCAGCACTAGAGGCTAAATGGGGACAAGTCTCCCCATCCATTTACCATAGTGCTCTGTGATTGACTTGGGAAAGCAAAATCCTGATGACGCTTGAGCTGTCATCAGGGTTTACCTTTCCTCAGCAAATCACAGAGCACTAGAGGTGATGAATGGGGAGACTTGTCCCCATTTAACCTCTAGTTCGGGGAATCCCACTATGACAGGAGGATTCCCACGGCTGTGCAGCCCTGGGAATCATCCTGTCATTGTGGGATAACCTGTAAAAATTAAAAGTTAGTTACACAAATCACACACATTTAATAAATTACTTTAACATTTTTTTTAGCACATTTTTTTACACACAAATTCATTCCATATTTGGGCCAAATATAAGAACAACCCGAATTTGAACACCAACAATAGTCTTCACCAAACTGTTACCACAATATTAAAAGTGAACCATTGTCCAAAAAAAATTTAGGATTCTGTAGTTTTAATGACACCATTTACTGGAATCACCTGAACACTATAATTTGGGATCCACATCGTCGGGGTCATATACATAGGTGTGATGGTCAGGTGGCCACATTGGGCAACATAGGTAGATATGAGTGTTAGATGCTCGAAAACGAATGGCCATACATTGTACATCCTCCAATCTCCCCAAATTTTTCATTTCATAATTCGGACCTGCAAAAATATATATATATATGAAGAAAATATAGTATATGAAGAATCGGAGGGCAATGTCTGTGAGTATCTTATCCTCAGGGCCGGGTACTTTTGCAGCTCACAATAAAAGTAATAAATGCTGCATGTTTTGCTGCCTCTCTTCACGTGATGTCTTTAATTCTGACAGCGTTCCTGCTGTAATAGTAATAATAATTATCATCTCATAAAGAGTCAGATCCTGGCAGTAATTGTCTCCTTGCCTGTCCAGAGCTGCTCGTCTCATGTTGTATGTCTGCTCCGGGCCTGGGAGTCCATGAAATATGATGACATATTACCTTGGGATCTCATTCTGCTGTTTCAAATCCATTATTATATAATTATTGAATTGTCATGGCAACAGAGCTATCACCCGGCACATTTATTCTGAAAATGCCAAATACAAAGAGTAAGCTTTCTAAAGAGCTGTTACAGCAAAGCGCGGGTTTCCGCTCAACAGTGAACGAGATACATCAGAGCACGGCCTGGCCTGCTGTTATCAGTGCGAATATTAAAATATAAAGAGAAAAAAAACAATGGCTGCAGATGATGTGCAATCTGCGGTGTGATTGGAAAATGTATGAAGATGTTCTCTTTATTCTGAGTGCGTGTAACTGGTCTGTGGGGTGTTATCAGAAATGGGAAATCTCTCCTTAAAACCCTTTCCTTTGGAAAATACAACCATGGCACAAGTCCGTGTTCTGATTGTGTGCATCCGACTCGTTCAGAGGAAAATCTCCAAAGGAACACACAGATATAAATATATATATATTGCTTCTTTCCTCATATTCTTCTTTATAAGTTACAGAAAAATGTTACCACTTTTTAAAAATTGTTTACCACTCTTCCTTTTCACTCTCACTCCCCCGTCCTCCTTTCCTTCCCTCCTAAACCCATTCTTTTCCCTTTTCTTACCTTTTCTTCTTTATTTAATTTCCTTTCATTTCTTTTTCCTCTTCTTTCCTTTTCTTTTTAATTTCCTCTT
>NC_092858.1:173243367-173254039 GCF_032062135.1 Pyxicephalus adspersus
CCAATCAGGGAGCAGAGCAATCAGCGGAGCTTTATTATGCTGACAGCTTTGACTCGTCATAACCTCTAAGTTTTACAATGTATCTTTTTATGTATCCTTTTATAATGTATCTTTTTACATCTGTTTGGAGAAGCTCTACACAGTGCTGAAAAGAACCCGAATTTTTCCTCCCATTGACTTTAATGGTGTTCGACTTTGACATTCGAGCACACGAATTTTTTTGCTATATTCGAGCGAATAGCTGCCGAATCGAATAGTGAGCTATTCGACCAACACTATAAACCACTTGTAGATTGTGTAACTACTGCAGAACCATGCTCTTCATATAGGGGAATCCTCTTTCAACCCCTCTCCTCGATGCCTGAAATGTGGGGCTGTTTGAAGCCTGCCCTATAAATTGCCCAAAGCAAGATGCTCTCTCTAAACTCTGGAGCAATTTGTCTTCAGTGGTATTATCCGGATCAGCGCTCAAGAAAACTGGAAGGGGAGCCCTACCGGGACAGAATTACAGCAGACTATCGTTTTTTATCTTGTTCCGAACATGTCTTTCATCCCTTTCATAATTAAACCATTTATAATTACATTTCACCTCCAAGTTAAAATTCTTGTTCTGTTTGTAAGTAAACAGCTTGAGGGTTATTTGGATCTCCCCGAGGCCTCCCCGGAGAAAGTCGTCTCTCGTTTGTTTTCTTTAATTTTTTTCTGGGTTAATTGTAATTATTACAAATAACTCCTCATTTAGCGCTACCTCCCAGACTGCTTTTCTGTCCCAGTGACTCCGCTTCTACCCGGAGAGCATTAGGGGGGGAGATTATACAAATTATAGGCTGAAATAGACGCCGTAATGAAAATCTTGTTGGTGAATTACACAGCATTTATCTCCCCGGGGAGAGAAGCGACCAATTTTTAATGGGATCTGTGGCGCGGAGGCATAAAATAACGGCGGCAATTTGTCTGTCTTTCCTCTTAAAGAGGAATTATGGTGCATTTACTGGAAGGGTGCATTATGAGTTGTTGCACTGTCATTGGCCTTAAATGTATTTTTGATAAGACTTTGGTGTCCCACTTGCATTTATAGATTTTGATTCTTGTATATCGCATTTTCAGCTTTCTAAATGGTCCTTTCATTTGGTGATATTGGAATGGAAATTGCAAACTTGACATGAAAAAAACCAGGTCAACCACATAAATATATTGAGCAAAATGTTCTCAGTTTCAGCCCAGACTTTACCTATCTCAAGTTAGAAACTGCCCACATTAAGGGCATCTTCCAAAACTTCCAACCCAAGCCATAAAGATGGCCTTAGTGACACATCCTCAAGGAACTTGTCCTTGACACTTTAAAGAAAGTAGTTTAGGTGGAACTACAATTACACTTTTAAAAATTCAGGTTAGGCAGGAAGGAAGTAGGAAAAGCAAGGCAGGAAGCAGAAAGCAACAGGCGATGTCCTTTCTGCAATAATTTCCCCTACCTCCTGATCGCTCCTTAAAAAAAGCTCAGCTTTGGATGCCAGTAAACTCGACAATCCTGGCTTCCCTACTCGTGCCAGGAATTAATAAACCCCTACTTGCCACTACTTAAGAGTTGATAATAATAATAATAAGTTACATCATACAGTCCAGATTAACCAAGATGGCTTAAGATCATCTCCAAAAAAATATGAACCCCTCTTCTCTTTCCTGGAGATGATCTTCGGCCATCTTGGTTGGCCAGGCCAGTGCGATGTCACTCTCACTCTCACGCGATTCAGGAAAGAAGATGACAGCCTCCCGTGATAGAACAGGGACAGTTGAGTATCACAGGTTCCACTTTAAAGCTGATCTTCCAGCAAATAAAAATTCCTTCCAACTTCTATCCATACAGTATGTTTATTTGCTCACCCTTTTACTCACCTAAGAAATAGTCGAGTCGTGCTTCAACCCCGTCTTGTCTCCTCTTCTGTTCCATCTTCGACTTTCCAAGTAACTGTCTGCATGACATGGGCACTTTTTATTGGCTGGCCATTGGCAGAGTCCTCTAAAGAATCAAAAGATGATGAGATGTGGCGATGTGGAAACAGTGATTACTTTACAAAGGGGTTGTAGGGGACCGGTCGGCACAAGTACACTTTTAACGCTGGATTGGCAGCCTTTCATGGCTAGAACCAACAAGGGATCTGGAAAACAAGTTTAGGTGAGTATATATTGAGTCAGAATGTAAGAAAAATAATACAAGATGGGTCATATTGGGTTGGGAGGTGAAGATTAGGGTTAATATTGAGTTTGGAGGTGAAGGTTAGGGTTTATATTGGGTTGGGAATGGATCACTAGGGTTCATATTGGGTTGGGGGTGAAGGTTAGGGTTAATATTGGGTTGGAAGCTGAGGGTTAGGGTTAATATTGGCTTGGGGGTGAAGGTCAGGGTTTATATTCGGATGGGAGTGGATCGCTAGGGTTCATATTGGGTTGGGAATGAAGGTTTGGGTTAATATTGGGTTGGGGGTGAAGGTTGGGGTTAATATTGAGTTGGGGGTGAAGGTTAGGGTTAATATTGGGTTGGAAGGTGAGGGTTATGGGTAATATTGGCTTGGGGGTGAAAGTCAGGGTTTATATTGGGTGGGGAGTGGATCGCTAGGGTTCATATTGGGGTGGGAGTGAAGGTTTGGGTTAATATTGGGTTGGGGGTGAAGGTTGGGGTTCATATTGGGTTAGGGGTGAACGTAAGGGTAATATTGGGTTGAAATGTGAGGGTTAGGGTTAATATTGTGTTGTGAGGAGATGGTCAGGGTTCATATTAGGTTAGGAAGTGAGGGCTAAGGTCAATGTTGGGTTAGGAGGTGAAGGTCAGGGTATATATCCAGTTGGGAGGTGAAGACAAAGTTTCACATTGGGTTGGGAGGTGATAGCAAGGGTTGAAATTGGGTTGGAAGGTGAAGGTCAGGGTTAATGTCTGATTGGGAGTTGAAGGCAAAAAATCATATTAGGTTGGGAGAACAGGGTTAATATTGGATTGGGAGTTGAAGGCAAGGATCATTTTGGGTTGGGAGGGGAATGTCAGGGTTCATCTTGGGTTTGGAGGTGAATGTCAGGGTTCATATTGGGTTGAAAGGTGAATGTCAAGGTTCATATTGGGTTGGGAGGTGAAGAACAGGGTTATTATCAGATTGGAAGTGGAAGGCAAGGGATCATATTGGGTTGGGAGGTGAATGTCAGGGTTCATATTAGGTTGGGAGGTGAATGTCAGGGTTCATATTGGGTTGGGAGGTGAAGGTCAGGGTTCATATTGGGTTGGGAGGTGAATGTCAGGGTTCATATCGGGTTGGGAGGTGACTCTCAGGGTTCATATCGGGTTGGGAGGTGAATCTCAGGGTTCATATCAGGTTGGGAGGTGAAGGCCAAGATTAATACTGACTCACAGATGGGCTTTGTCTGGGAAAGGTTTGACAGCCAGGAACAGTGGAGGATCCCCAGACGTTGGGCTTCCATCTTGGTTCACTATGTAGCATTGTAATTAGGATATTTTTCTATTTCTGCAATTTTTGCCTATTCTGTTTATTCCTGGAAAAAAGTCCCAGATTTTTCCATATGACAAATTGTTCTATCACAATAATTTTAGCTAATGTGCCCATTTGGGGCACTTTCTGCAATGTGTCTTCCTACAAACATACCCTTGTGCATGTAGCAGTCATACATTTGTAGTAAAAGCAATGGCTTCCCATTGTGGTGTGTCTAGTTCCTCTCTAGATGGGACTAACCTTGTATCATCTATGCGGTGCCTCCAGTCAGTACAGCAGATCCTACACTCTGACAGTTTCAATAGCTGTTAAGTAGACCGAAGCCAAAAGAGCGAGCTGATTTCCATTTAATATTTTGCTGCTCCCTCCGAGTGTCAGGGGAGAGGTGGCGGAGAAGAAGGCCGCTGAGCTCTGGCTGTGTGACTTTGATCTGATCACAGAGGCTGTGACAGGCAGGTAGAGCTCTCCAGGGAGCAATATGGAAAGCAGCACTGTGACAGCATGCAAGCATTGTAACCCCTGAGGTGCTGGAGGGGCAGAAAAATGACCAATCCTGATCCGGTGTCCACCATGGGCCATGGAGATGCAAATATGCAACATCTGTCAATAAATAAAAAAGAGCAAGGAGGCTGTTAATTTAGAGATGCCATTGATACGGCATATTGAAACATTCACATTTTTAAAAAAAGTGAAGAATATTGGCTTTTGGCCAGTTTGATTTTTTCTTAAAAAAAAAAAATATTAAACTTTTTCATTTCCTGTAAAGTTTTTGTGTTTTAAGTAAACTTTTTACACAAAGTAGGGTTTTTTGGCTGCATGCTTGTCTGATGCCTTTGTATAATTGACTCTTTCCTGCACAGGTAAAAGGTGTAGAGCTATGTCTTTTCACTGAGTCATTTAGCATCTATGTGATTGTGTTCATTAATTCTGTATTCACAATAATACAATAAGGGCAGATTCAGACCTTCTTCTGGATTGAGTGATTCTGCATGGCTCCTGGCAGCTTGCACCTTGTCAGCCACCTGGTCACTGGCAGTGTTGCTTCCTAAAGAACCAGGGTCTGCACATTTGACAGGTAGCATACTGGTACCACTCACTGCTGCCCCTATTCATTCTTTATGGGGCTGCCGCTGAGGCAGGGGTTCCCTGGCATGAGGAAGCAGTAACCCCAACACAAATCTCTCCACTGGTTGGTACATAGCCTAACATGCCAGTGTGTGTTCCTAGCAGTGGGGGACATAGCCAGCAGTGGGCCCCTGTCCAGCACTGACTTGGGTCCCCCATGTTATATGTTCCCTGGGGGTGCATTTGTTGGCTTATGAGGCCCCAGGTTCCAGGCTTCTCCCTCTATAGGAATCATACCAGAGATGTGGCGATCTATTATGCCACAATACATTTGTAAATTCACTGATTGATTTTTCCTATCAGTCCCTGCTTGTATTTTTCCATGAAGATCTGTACACCTTTGTTGCAAAAATGATAGAATTGTATATCTTGCAGCATTAATCTTTATAAGCCTTGTGGGCCTAGGATAAGAGGGTTGTGGGGGATTTTAATATGATTATTATTATTATTATTAATATTATTAAACAGGATTTATATAGCACCAACATATTACGCAGCGCTGTACATTAACTAGGGGTTGCAAATGACAGAAGAATACAGACAGTGACACAGGAGGAGAGGACCCTGTCCCAAAGAGCTTACACTCTAGGAGGTGGGGGAATTAACACACAATAGGAGGGAATTTTTTTCTCTCATGTCCTCACATGAGTACATTAAGCTTGTAATTTGTTGCTATGGGTTAATGCACACTGACAGCTCCCAGCACTCACAATCACCTATGCACACATTAGACATACCCTATACATTACATTGTGCTGTATAGGGTGCTGGGGAGAATTCCATAGGAAGAGTCACAGCGCCACCTAGTGACTGGTCATAATACTGAACACAGACAATGTTTCTGCAAGGTGTATTGGTAATATCAGAATTAATCTCAGAATACTCAATTTTTAATAATTTTAAGCACCAACATATTTTTCAGTGCTGTACATAAATAGGGATATTTTTGTAAATATAATATACAACAGAAAAGTTTGACACTCAACATCATCAAATCTGTCTTTCAGCCTCCCCTTTATAAAATCTTCCCTCCAGCCTCCACATCATCAAATCTGCCCACTAGCTTCCCCATGATTTTGTCTGCCCTCCCACCTCCCCATATTCAAATCTGCCCTCCAGCCTCCCCATAATCAAATCTGCCCTTCAACCTCCCCATAATCAAATCTGCCCTTCAACCTCCCCATCAACAAATCTGCCCTCCAACCTCCCCATCAACAAATCTGCCCTCCAACCTCCCCATCAACAAATCTGCCCTCCAACCTCAAATCTGCCCTGACAACACAGGAGCCCCACTGGCTCTCAGAGGCAGAGAGTTGTCACCCTATAAGTGCATGAACAAGGACAATAAAGATGAGATATCTAAGTACTGAAAATGGCTTTTATAAATACATAAATGGTGTTCTAGGCAGTCAAATGGATTCTGTGATTCTATCCAGATCTTTGATGAAATCTTTTTTTAATACAAAACCATTAAACAAAGGAGTTCTGCGAGTTGAATAAAATTAATAACAAAGCCTTCCACATCATTGGAATGATTGAAAAACACTTTAGAATGCTGGCAGCATTTTCTCACCTGAAATGTATATTTCACACGCAAATTAACTCAGCTTGTGTCGGGGCTAATGAGTCGCAGCGGAGCAACATGGAATATAAAGAGCAATGACGCCGGAATGTGATAGAAGGGGAACTCCGAGGTGATGGAGAGACCTCCCAGGGACTACAACCCTACCTCCATCATCATTCTAAGCCTCATTGTGGGGGCAGAGTCTGTACTTCGTGCTCTGCGCTCTGTAGGAAAACATTTGTGCAAGGAGCAGAAAGCCAACATTACCTTCATTGTAAAATGGATACCATCTCTGGGCGGAGATCCCAGGTCTATACACTCGCTATGCCCATTATAAGGAGTCCAACCAATCCATGTTCTGAGTTCCCAGGTCTATACACTCACTATACCCAATATAAGGAGTCCCACCAATCCCCGTTCTGAGTTCCCAGGTCTATACACCCACTGTGCCCATCATGAGGAGTGCCCACCAATCCATGTTCTAAGATTATGGATCTGGACACCTGTTGGGCACAATATAAGGGGTCCACCAATCCATGTTCTGAGTTCTAAGGTCTGTACACCTGCTGTGCTCATCATGATGAGTTCAGACCATTCCTTGCTCTGATTTCCTGGGTCTATACACTCACTGTGCCCATTATGGAGGGTCCCACCAATCCATCTTCTGAGTTCCCAGGCCTGTAGATCTGCTGTGCCCATCATGAAGGGTGCAGACCAATCCCTGTTCAAAGATTCTGGTCTATACACCCACTGTTCCCATTATGAGGGGTCCCACTAATCCATATTTTGAGGTTCTGGGTCTGGACACCTGTTGGGCCCAATACAAGGGGTCCACCAATCCATGTTCTGAGTTCCAAGGTCTCTACACCTGCTGTGCTCATCATGATGAGTTCAGACCATTCCTTGCTCTGATTTCCTGGGTCTATACACTCACTGTGCCCATTATGAAGGGTTTCACCAATCCCTGTTCTGAGGTTCAGAGTCTTTGTACCTGCTGTACTCATTATAAGGGGTGCCCACTAAACCCAGTTCTGAGGTTCTTGGTCTGGACACCTGCTGTGCCCATTCCAAAGGGTCCCACCAATCCATCTTCTGAGTTCCCAGGCCTGTACATCTGTTGTGCCCATCATGAAGAGTGCCGACCAATCCCTATTCTAAGATTCTGGTCTATACACCCACTGTGCCCATTATGAAGGGTCCCACCAATCCATATTCTGAGGTTCTGTGTCTGGATACCTGTTGGGCCCAATATAAGGGGTTCCACCAATCCTTTTTTCTGAGTGCACAGGTCTTTACACCAGCAGTGCCCATCATGAAGGGTGCCGACCAATCCCTATTATGAGATTCTGGTCTATACTCCCACCATGCCCATTATGAGGGGTCCCACCAGTCCCTGTTAAGAGGTTCTAGGTCTTGCCACCCGTTGGGCCCAATATAAGGGGTTCCAACAATCCTTGTTCTGAGTCCCCAGGTCTATAGACCAGCTGTGCCCATCATGAGGGGTGCCGACCAATCCTTGTCCTGATTTCCAGGGTCTTTACACCCACTGTGCCCATTATGTGGGGTTCCACCAATCCCTGTTCTGAGGTTCCAGGTCTGTACACCTGCTGTTCCCATTAAAATAGGTGCTGACTAATCCATGTTCTGAGGTTTCAGGACTGTACCCTGTTCATTATGACAATTTCCACAAAATGCCAGGCTAGTGATATTACAATGGTATTATAAGTGGAAGACTGGAAGGATTGGAAAATGTATGCAGACTTCCCAGTGCACACCTATACAGACTTCCTGACACCAAGGATGGGATTATGTTAATAGAACAAGCCTGGTCTCAAAAAATCAACATCTGCCGTGTAACATTCTATGGTGATTGGATTGAGCTGTTTGTGCTGTGTGGATATAAATGCCGAAAGATTTTCTACATTGGCAGAAATGAAAAAACTGGAAACTGGAAAACTGAAAAAAAACATCATTACAACAAAAAAGTCCAGCTGATTGTAACCAACTATTACAGGGCATATTGAAAGCTTGATGAATCCTATATCTGATGGGATCTATGGAAAGCTACATCCCCCATATTACTATTATGTATTTATATGGCGCCAACATAAAGCATAGTGCTGTACAAGATTCATAGTCATGTGATAAACAGTTTATTGTCCCTGCCATAATCTAAGCATGGACTGTTAGATGCAATCTCCATCCAGTCAATGATCGATATTTACCTGATTCCAAATCAATCAGAGAGTATTGATCGTTGAGCCACTTCCCACTGCTTGTCGAAATTGATTGAGTTTTTATTAGATTTTCCTTCAATGTAATGGTTTTTACCGATTGATAGTCTAATCTCATAAAAACATTGCAGAGCTTGTGCCCAGCATGACGTTAATAAAAGAGAAGCTGATTAAGCTGCCTCTTTGTTTTTTCGACACCCATCAAACACAGGGAAAACTTACAAACTCCAGGCAGACCCTAATGCTACACCATGGGAGACCTAACTGACAGTACCACCATGCTTCACCTTTTTCTACTACAGCTGGGTCTTCCTATAAACTTCATGGCCCATAACCCCAAGGTGTTGTAAAAATTCCAGGGTTAGGTAAACGCCACACCAGTTCCTGGAAAAACTAACCCAGAAGAACATTTCACAGCAATACCGTTGTCACCACTTTTCAGCCTTTTTTGAATCTTCTGCTCCTGATCTCTCTCTTTCACCTGCTTCAGCTCTGCTTAAGTGTCCTAATAGTGGTCACAGGGAGCCATTGGAGTCTCCACCATGGGGGAAGGATTTGGCAGGGTGATGGTGCACCAGGGCGATTGGAATATGTTTGTCCCCTCTGCTTCAGCACTTTAACAGTGAATAGTATTTAAATAAACGTTGCAGATTGCAGAGGATTAAAAAGCTTTTCTTAGACTTTAGTGGTTGGGTCTGGATGTGGGCTATTTATGTCCAGCCCCCGAGGAACTCATTTGTTAAACACTGTTTATATGAAAGTATGAGGCCCATGAGGGTAGCAGTTGGACATCCCTGTTATACTTTTTGTTTTTACTTATGTGTTTCTGGCTGACAGCATATATTAATATTTTCCCATGATTCCAAAAAAGTTCCATTGTTTTGAATACTGCAGCCATCTTGGCCACAGATCTGCCTCCTTCCGCCCGCTGTTCACAATAAAAAATGTAATATATACAAATAAATGAAACTGTTGTCACCAATAAGTCACCTGAAATTCTTTATTCTGATCCTTTTTAATACCTCGAAATGTGCGGCTGTAATGCAGGGGGTGCACTCGTACGGTGGTGAGATCTGCGTCCCCGGACTCTTACCTGCCAATTGTTGAAATGGATTAGAGATTTTATTAAAAAATATGTAACCAAGATGAGCTGGAAAGTGAGAGGTGCTGGGGGGTGGGTGAGTGGACATGCATCTCTTCTGATGTGTGGCACCCCGGAGGAATGGAATTGGAATTCATTTATAAAAGAAAGTAAACACAATTTTATGAATTCAGGTGCCACACCTTGCCGACGCTTCATTCAAGGGACAAAAGGGGTCCCTTTGCAAATTCTGCACATTCTCAGTCCATAACTATCTGTAGACAGACTATGGTGACATTGTCTAGGCTGGGATGATGTAATTAGTCAGCTGCAGGCAGGAGGAGGCATTTCCTCAGTCTTCTCTCCTGCAGTGATCAGAATGCAACATTGATTGGCTGCAGCAGGGGCTGATCTTTGTCAGAGATTTATGAATCAAACTAGGATTAGCATGACTGTGCCATCTATAAAAGTTGAGGATGTGAGAGATGCAGCCACACACCCAGACATAAATAAACAGAGATAATATATTGCAGGAAGCAGCAAAGTTATACAAAGAGAAATAAATTCTTCAACTTCTGTTTCTTAACTTCCATCCACAAAAGGAGGCGTTTTCAGCAGCATCACGGGAAGCAATTACTGATTATTTTTACTTATTAGGTGTAGGTAGAGCTGTTCTGGAGGCGTCATTTCTTTTTGTTACTACGTTCTAAATCAAAGTTTTCTTGCGGCAAGGAATTCAGTAAATATTGTCTTCTAAAATATCAAGAAAAGAAAAAAATCATCTGAGATCTGTGTGCGATCAGAGAGAGCTCAATGTGAGGTAAAAGGATCAGAAAAAATGAGAGAGAGAGAGAGAGAGAGAGAGAGAAGGAAAATAAAAAGGAAAAAAGAACAGAAAAATAGAGAGAGAGTAAGAAAGAAAGAAGAATAGATGTAAAAAAGAAAGGAAAAGGAAAGAAAAAGAGATAACATGATCTAAAGAGAGAAAGAAGAAAAACAACTCAGCTATAGAAGTAAATAAAGGAAAAAAAAAAAAAGAATAAAAAAGAGAGAAAAAAAAGAAAGAAGATGGAAAATGGTACAAAAGGGTAGAAGGATAAATGAGGTACAATAAGGTGTTTAACGAGGGATAGAAGGAAAAAGGATCAGAAAGAGAGAGGGAGAGAGAGAGAGA
>NC_092858.1:173254853-173262711 GCF_032062135.1 Pyxicephalus adspersus
TACTAACTGGAAATCTTGTGTCTCATATTTCTGTCCTCCATATTATTACCGTTTCGTTCCGGAGACCGGCATCTTCCAACCTAGAATTTTTATTTGAATTTTTTTTTTTTTTTTTTTTTTTTTTTTTTTTAGTTACATTCAGCCATTTTTTTTTATATACACCACTAGGAGACAGTAGGTGGCAATTAAGAGCCCTAAATTTGGCACCGCCCACCACCAAGGAGAATTAGTTCCAAATTCAAAAAAGATCAAAAAGTTTTCCAACAAAGAAAAAAGAATTAAAAACTACTTTTTATTTTGGATACAACATATTTATTTTGCCTGTGCATTCCTGGAATATAATACAATGGGCCTGATTTATTAAAGTACTCCATGACCGGAGAGGATAGAACCTGGGTGATCCAGCAAATCTGTAATGTGTCTAGTCCAGAACTGAAAACCTTTGCCTATAAAGAAATCCATTCCAATTTTGTTGAAACACCAAGATTTTCTAATGATCTTCTATCTATCTCCAGTCTTGGAGAGCTGTATATAAATCAGGTCCAATGAGTTTGAAAGGGCACATGTGTGCTGTCTTGTGAATATGTACATATCACTGTGCACCATTAAATATCCCCAACTAAAATGGAAAAGAAAAGCAGATTTTGCTGTGATAATCGCATTCATTCTGTAGCTGTCTTCTGTAGTACTTCTTTTCCACCACTTGATGTCACACTATCAATACTATGACATCAAGTGTGAGTGCCATTCAGTGCAGCATTCCCTATCAGTAATTCCAACAGCACCCAAGTAGTTAAACAGAATAAACAGAATTCATTTTTAGCTATTTTTGGCCGAAGGTGCCCCACATTCCAGTCTACATAAGGGACCCCCTGCAGCATATGGGAACAGACTGGGTCACTTGAATAATTCTTCTGCATACTGAAGTCAGATCTCCCAGCAGTTCCTACAGACAGCAAATTAGTTTATGGCTGCAGCTGCTCGGCGTGTCATATATACGGTACACGCCGGGCCTGGTATTTCAAATCCGGCAAGTGCCGGGCCACACGGCATAAATCAAAAAATCAGTTTATTGAGAGCCGCAGGTACCGCAAGATAATTATCGATACGGCCATCTGTAAGGAAGGTTGGAAGAGTGGAAGTGGGCTAAGAAATGTCAACTGAAATATATTGCCGAGCCACGAGGTTCTCTGCAGATAAAGAAAGATTGTAAAGATTCATCTGTAAAAATAAAAATCACACAAATAATGTTAGGGTGAATAGCGCTCCTCTCCATCCCCTCTCCCAGCGACTGAACTACAGATTTTTAAATAACTTTATTAGGGCCCTATTCATAAATTATTCCCTTTTCTATTCGCTCCGTTTCTTTCCTATTCATTTCCTATTGTGACAACTGTGTACCTTTGATGATTGGCCACTAGGTGGCAGAAGGAGTCAGTGTTTTAATAGAAGACTAGTGTACTGAACTTTAGGTTTTTGGGTACCCGGACCCGAACTTTGAGCCGAAGTTCGGCCGAACCCGGCGAACCCGAACTTCCAGGTGTTCGCTCATCCCTATAGGACACCTGTAGAAAATATGATCATACAATTCACCACCAGAAAATTTCAGAGGAATTGACTGGGTGAATTATTTATAAATAGACCCCTTCAAGTGAAACAAGTTTAAAAAAAACTGAGCGCTGTTTTGGCTTCTCTCTCTTTTGCAAGGCTCCATGTTCCATCCAAAGTTGCCATTTTCTGTGCAGGTGTGAGATTGGGTGATGTGTATTCCTCCAAATAAACTCACTGCACATGAGTAAGATTGAGCGCTTGTTTTTTTTTAAAACAAGAGACAAGTCCCTGATGATGCATGTGCAATCCCGAGCATGTGCAGAAGGAGCAGCCCACTTGATTTTTTTTCACTTTATTGGGAAGGTCCACTCCCTTTCTATCATTACTGCTGCAGCAGTAAAAACTGAAAGGGAAACTTGCAGCCTCCTCGGATACTCACATCACATATCCCAGGAGGCTTCAGGGTTCCCTTCCAGTAGTAGTACTGCCGTGGCAGTAAAGCTGAAAGAGGAGGGGTCTCCCTCGAAAAAAATGAAACACAGTGAAGCCTCCTGGGATACATACGTCACATAACCTAGGAAGCCGCAGGATTCTTTTTTTTTTTACATAAGAATAAACCCCGGTGATGCATGTGCAATCCCGAGCATGCGCAGGAGGAGCAGCCCACTTGATTTTTTTTCATTTTTTGGGGGGGGACCCTCCCGTTCTATTTTTACTGCCCCGGAAGTAAGGACTGAAAGAGAAACCTGCAGCCTCCTTGGATACCCACATCACATTTCCCAGGAGGCAGCAGGTTTCCCCTTAAGACTTTACTGCCGCGGCAGTAAAGATAGAATGGGAGGGGCCTCCCACAATAAGTGAAATAAAAGGGATATAAGGGGTTAAAAGGCTCTTTTACATGGTGTGATGATGTCTTTCATTGAGATATTCCGTCCATATTTGTTTTTGGTCATTAGTATCTAAGAAATGTTGATATGTAATCTATTCTTGTTGTGGTGCCATAGCTCGGCATTTGTTATTGGCCCGCGAGCTGAGCATGCTGAGCCTCGTCGCTCTGCGCGGATGAAGGGAAAGCTGTTTGTCTCATAATGTTACAATATCTGGTAATCACTGTTATTGAGATGTAGCTCTGCTTTATGATTATCACCTTGGTGGGGTACACAGCGATAATCCTGAATTACTGGCGGCTCTGCATGACGGAGGAAGATGATTGAGCCGGCCCGCGTAGAATACACCTGTAAGAAATCAAACCTATTATTAAAATTCACACTACACATCAATCCGCAGGGCACATGTCACCATTACCAAATCACATTATTTGGACATGAAGAACACAAAAAAAAGGCTTTTGCTTTTTAGGGATATCTTTAAAAAAATCAGAAGGGTCATGTGGCGGTTGGGTAGCCACATTGGTAGATTATAAACTGATGGGTGAATGTTCCTGGATTCCTGTACCCAATGGTGTTACCCTTCAAAAGTGCTCTGATTGGAGCCCGTTGCTAAGGTACACATATCACATTATCATAATTGGCTGGTGGTTGTCAAGGGGTGGAGCCACAAAGCAAAGTAGAAAACATGAACAATTAAGCACAGGTCGCCACCTGTTGTCTGTTATTGGAAATGCAGATTCTGAAATATTGTACTGTGTTTCCCCGATGACAAGGCATCCCCATCAAATAAGCCACCCCCCGATTTTTGCTCAAACAATTAAAATAAAGCACCCCCCCGCAAATAAGACATCCTCCGATACCTGATACTGTGTGCCTCTGTGTGACTCCTCGATGCTGGCTGCAGTGCAGAGTGAAACTGAAAGTAACTTCAAAGCCAGGAAGGACAAGCAAGCTGCTGATCCCTGCCCTAACAGAGTCTGTTACCCGGCCGTAGAAGCCAAAAAAAAGTTAGTCAGTGATCAGAAGGGGACAATGAATGGCACAGAGTGATCAGAAGGGGACAATGAATGGCACATGAGTGATCAGAAAGGGGACAATCAATGGCACATGAGTGATTTTCAACAATAAATGTGTACTGTAGTCTTCTTCATGGAAAAATAAGACATCCCTCGAAAGTAAGAGCTAGGGCATATTTTGGCATTAAAAAAAATATAAGACAGTGCCTTATTATAGGGGAAACAGGGTATATTAAGATTAGGTTACAAAAATGTGTTCCTAAAATGTAGCCAATATACAATCTGAAAATGAAGGCCAAGGCCTCCGCTTACCACTCTATTTATAGGCAGAAATGAGGGGAAGTAGCCATGTGTAACTTAAAGGTATACTGGTAGTGTTGGTCACATATCTTACTATTCGATTCGACAGCTATTCAATTGAATAGGGCCATATTGTTCCCTTGATCGAATGCCGAATTCGAACACCATTGAAGTCAATGATGGGAGAATTTGGGTTATTTTTAGGGACTATTAAGGGCTGCAAAGCAATAAGATTGCTCTTGCAGCCCTTTACTAGTAGTATGTATTCTTGGATAGAGTTGAGAGGAAAATTTGTCCCCATTCAACCTCCAGTGCCCGGGGATCGCCTGCAGTCACAGCTGTGACCGCAAAGTTCCCACGGACTGAACTGCAGATGAACTCTGCTGTTCCAACACGATCCTGGGGGCATTATAGGTTAATTAACCCGTAGTGCCCCGGGGATCGTGCACTCTTGTCAATGATTGCAGACTGTTCTGCAATCAGTGAGAAGATGCCCCGCAAGTATCTCGAACTCTCTAACACGCACAGTAATATGATTCATTTGTTACATTTTTCTCACAGTGGATAAAAGAAAAATGTAACCAATGTATCATAATATTTCTCTGCTGGAAAGTGTGTTACAGAGTCAAACTAGCTACACACGTCAAATTTTTCTCGCCCGATAATCGGCTCAGGGAGGATATCAAGGGAGAATCTGACGTGTGTACAGCCTGCGTTGTTTATCGTCCGTGGATCCATCCTGGCGGATCCACAGACGATGAACGAACAGCAATCATAATGCAAGGGAAGGGGGGGAGCGCACAGCTGGGTGCCGCTCTGTCGCTCTCTCTCCTTCCCTCTCCATAGACTAGAACTGTGTTATATGTACAGCACTCGTTCATGCTTCGTGTGGCTCCTACTGTTGGAAAGGATCGTGAAAGATCCTTTCCAACAACAAGAATTGCACATGTGTACGCAGCTTAAGAGATATCATGTCATTGTAGGATAACCTAAATAAACACAAACGCTCAATAAATAAATGTAACATTATTTAATTTTTTATCCAAATTTTTACAGTTGAATTTTGTTTTTTTCAGGTCTGGTCTACCCAGCCATTTTCGGGTTGAATATAAGGACAACCTGAGTTTGAACACCAACACTATATACTGGTTACAGTTTTCTAATTCCATTTACAGGAAGAATATCATTTTTTAGGATTATCACCAACTTAGAACAAAAGAAACCCATCTGTGAGCTCTAGTCTGATAAATATATATTTAGAATGTTATGAAGACCATAATTTCAGTCCAGTGACTTTGCCTAGGCTACAACTTTTTCATTAGTCTGCTGCAGGCAAGAGGAGCCATTTCCACTGTTTCTTCTGCCCCCAGTGATGAAACTGCAACATTGTAAGTTTGTAGCAAATCACAGACGCTGCAACAAGCTGGGGCTGATCTGTGTCCGACATGTGTGAACACAGCTAAGGATATATGTGGTTTTGTCGTCTCAGAGTTGGCATCTAAGTCCAGGAGGTAGATGGTGACCCTGGGTGATACCTAAAGAAATATAGTGCTGCCCTTCTGGAGAGAAAAGCAGATGACAGCATTGTTAGGGGAGTTTTGTGTAATAAACATATGGAAATTGTTACTGTGCACACCCCCAGCTTTTACTTCCATTCTCATAAAGACATGTCCTTGCCAGACTGCAATGGAACTGTCCCCTCCAATCACTCTTCGCATTACCTGCGATCTTCCATATAATGCGCTCCCTGCGATTTTCTATTTTAGTTTCATTCTCCTATGGCAGCGGTATATCCTTCAAAGCCTTGACACAAAAAAGAAAAATTCTTTTACAACACGAGAATTCTTTGTAGCGGTGACAACCTCCTTCACTACAAAGAAGCAATTGTGCGTAAATGGAATCAAGAGAAATATGTTTGGTGAAAACCGTCTTTGTGCGCCGCCGTTTGTGTCTGCGGCACTTAGCAATGTCATCAATTCGCAACGTAGGTGACGAAGCTGTAAAAGTTAAGATTGGATGAGAATAGTGATAGGAGAATGTGGGAGAGCGCCGCTCTGGTGGCGACATCAGACTTTTTTGGGGGCATTGAAAATTGGAAGGGTCATGTGATACCTTGCTGGTAATTCTTCATTTTCATTTATGGCATCTTTTCCTTTTACATTCACTGTATGGTTGATTTGTATTGCCCCCTTGTGACAGGTTCACTTTATACCGCCTCCATTCAACTAGAACTCTGTTCAAAATATAGTAATTTGCATGGCCATCTTATCATATGCAGCAAAGTGGACCTGTCATTGGAAATGTATGCATCCTTAATAATGGGCTTTATTTATAAATGATTCCCCCTGATATTCACAAATGGTTCAATCTCTCTAAGCCAGAGGTCGGCAAACTTGGGCCTTTTGGTCAGATACGGCCTAGCCGGTAGTTCTTCTGGCCTAACACCCCCTGGCCAATCTGGCATAATGCCAGCCGGCCGTCTCCGGAGCCACGGGTTGCCGGTGGATCAGCCAGGGGGAGTTAGGAATTACTGGAGCCGGAGCTCCAGTGCCGCCGGAACTCATGTGTTGCCTCCTTGTTGTTGCTCCCCTATTTACCGCGGCCGGTGTTGATACTTCCGCCGGAGCGATAAATAGGGAAGGCTACCTGAAGGGAAATCCCTCTCCTCCACAATGCATATGTAGGAGAGGGATTTCACTTCAGGGGGCATTTCCTGGTGGTGGGCGGAAGCATTGGGGCGGGATGTACTTCTGCTCTTACAAAAGCCACATGTGGAAGGGTAGTGAGCTGGAAGGACGGGATCGAGCTGGAGCATAGCCCATTCGTTTCGGGACTCCTTGGCTTGGGGAATTTGCTGGAGGCAGCACAGATTGGTGCACTGATCATTACCTAGAAATTCTTACACATCATTATTATAAAAAAGAGGAAGACACCATCTGGCATTTTGTTAACAAGTTGCCCATGGGATTGGAGGGTTCATGCAGACTTCCCTACACCAAGGATTCAACAAATTTCACACTCAACCAGGGTTTTGTGGAATCCCAGGGTTCCTCCAGAGGTTACCAGGGGTTCCTTGAGCAATGAGCAGTTTGTGCCTCTCGGGTCAGACTAAGTGACATCAATGAACTTTTTGGTTATCTGTAAGGGTGACATTCTTCCCAATGTAAGAGGAATTCTTCCCACTGACTATCACACTAATGTAATATGATTTGTGGATATAGAAATTATAAAAAGTGTTCCCTGAAGACCTGAAAGTTATTTCAAGGGTTCGTCCATGTTAAAAAGGTTGATGATCCTCTGATCTATTGTCTCCCAGACAGTGCTGCTTCCTCCATCATTCATTCTTCACTGTCTGGAATGTGTTATATAACATTAATGTATTATACAAATCATCCTGAATTCACCATAGGCTATAAAATATACAAAGTGCAGGAGAATTTTTTATACTGCAGATGATTTTTCCTTCCTAAAGAAAAGCTGAAACAAATCCATTACCCATAAACTGTTCCTAGAACATCCCCATAAAACACACGCACGCCTTTTATCTTTCTCTATCAAACCTCATCAGTTCCCTGCAGAGACTCCGCTAATGATTCACAGCGCCCTGGGTGGGGAGCTCGCCTCCGTGTGCAGGGGAGTTTTGTTTGGCCCTCTCGATAAAAAAAGAAGTCGAATGAAAGTTTAACAGGATTTCTTTATTTTTTACATGTAGATCGGCTTAATGTAATGTTTGCATCAATGTACGGTATGTTAGAAGTTGTAAAGGATGAATGATAAGGGTGAATGGGAGCAGACATTTATATGTAATACATATTCAGGCTCAGCTTCCTGCTTTGCAGTATCATACAAGTGGTTGTGCTTTACTGCTTCTTCTGTAAACACAACACTAACCCTCCCTGTAAACCTAACTCACTTGAAAATCTAATCTGTCCCTTCCTATAACTCTAACACCCCCCTAACTCTAGATCTACCTATACTTGTAACCCTAACATTAACCATCCCTGTTACCTCTAACCCTAACTCTGTACCCTTACCTCTAACCCTAACCCTACCTCTAACCCTAACTCTACCCCTACCTCTAACCCTAACTCTACCCCTACC
>NC_092858.1:173262935-173264343 GCF_032062135.1 Pyxicephalus adspersus
GTTCATGCATCGTGCAGTCTTTTCTCGTTGGAAAGGATCGTGAAAGATCCTTTCCAACGAGAAAAATTGCAAGTGTGTACGCAGCTTAACTCACTTGAAAATCTTGCATGAAAATCTAATCTGTCCCTTCCTATAACTCTAACACCCCCCTAACTCTAAATCGACCTATACTTGTAACCCTAACATTAACCATCACTGTTACCTCTAACCCTAACTCTACCCCTACCTCTAACCCTAACACTACCCCTACCTATAGCCCTAGCCCTGTACCCCTACCTCTAACCCTAACTCTGTACCCCTACCTCTAATCCTAACTCTACCCCTACCTCTTATCCTAACACTGCCCCTACCTTTAACCCTAACTCTGTACCCCTACCTCTAATCCTAACTCCACCCCTACCTCTAACCCTAACTCTACCCCTACCTCTAACCCTAACACTACCCCTACCTATAGCCTTAGCCCTGTACCCCAACCTCTAACCTTAACTCCACCCCTACCTCCAACCCTAACTCCACCCCTACCCATAGCCCTAGCTCTATACCTACCTCTAACCTTAACACTACCCTACCTCTAACCCTAACTCTACCCCTACCTCCAACCCTAACTCTACCCCTAGCTATAGCCCTAACTCTACCCCTAGCTATAGCCCTAACTCTACCCCTACCTCTAACCCTAACTCTACCCCTACCTATAGCCCTAGCTCTATACCTACCTCTAACCATAACTCTACCTCTAGCCCTAACTCTACCCTACCTCTAACCCTACCTCTACCCCTACCTACTGTCCTAACTCTGTACCTATTTCTAACACTAACTTTATCCCTACCTATAGCCCAAATTCTACCCCTACCTATAGACCTAACTCTACCCTTATCTATATCCCTAACTCTGTACCTACCTTTACCCTATCTCTACCCTACCTCTAACTCTTATTCTACCCCTACATCTAACCCTAACATAAACTATCCCTGTAATGAAAATTTAAAAACAATATATAAAATATATATATATAGAATATAAAAATCAATACTTGCTTGTACTGCTATACCTAACACTAATACTTCCTGTAAGACTAACACCTACCATACATCTAACACTAATTCTCCCTGCTACCTTATCATTAACCCTATCCGTAAAATCATTATTAGACATACCTGTAATCATTTATGTACCTCCAATACTCCACTTACCTGTAACCCTAATACTATTCCTACCTGTAACAGTAAGCTCTATCTGTGAACCTAATGCTAACTCGTATTCTTAGCCCCACACTTACCCTTCCTATAACCATAACACCAAGAATTTTTATAACTCTAATGCTAACCCTCCATAAACCCTAACACTAACCCTATCTGTAAATGCAACACCCTGTAAACATTTACCCTCCCCTTAATCCCATATTAATCTC